>NC_046161.1:3327067-3432214 GCF_011064425.1 Rattus rattus
GCACGTGTCTTTGTTGTATGCTGAAGCATCATTTGGGTATATGCCCAGAGGAGGTATAGCTGGGAACTCAGGTTGTACAATGTCCAGTTTTCTGAGGAACTTATAGACTGATCTCCACAGTGGTTGAAACAGATTGCAAACCCACCAACAGTGGAGGAGGGTTCCTCTTTCTGAACACCTTCAGCAAAATTTGTTGTCACCTGAGTTTTTTATTTTAGCCATTCTAACTGGCGTGAGGTGGAATCACAGGGTTGTTTTGATTTGCATTTCCCTGATGGCTAAGGATGTTGAACATTTCTTTAGGTACTTCTCAGCTATTTGATATTCCTCAGCTGAGAATTTTTTGTTTAGCTCTGTACCTCATTTTTTAATAGGGTTATTTGGCTCTTTGGAATCTAAGGTCTAGAGTTCTTTGTATATATTGGATATTAGGGCACTATTAGATGTAGGATTGGTAAAGATCTTTTCCCAATCTGTTGTCCTAATGACAGTGTCCTTTGCCTTACAGAAGCATTAAAGTTATATGAGGTTCCATTTGTAAATTTTTGATCTTAGAGCATAAGCCATTGGTGTTCTGTTCAGGAAATTTTCCCCAGTGCCCATGTATTTGAGACTCTTCCCCACTTTTTCTTCTATTAATTTGAGTGTATCTGGTTTGATGTGGAGGTCCTTGATCCACTTGGACTTAAGAATTGTACCGGGTGATAAGAATGGATCGATTTGTATTCTTCTACATGCTGACCTCCAGTTGAACCAGCGCCATTTGCTGAAAATGCTATCTTATTCACTGGATGGTTTTAGCTCCTTTGTCAAAGATCAAATGATAGGTGGGTGGGTTCATTTCTGGGTCTTCAATTTTATTCCACTGATCTACCTGCCTGTCACTGTACCAATATCATGCAGTTTTTATCACTATTGCTCTGTAATACTGCTTGAGGTCAGGTACAGTGATTACCCCAGAAGTTCTTTTATTGTTGAGGACAGTTTTTGCTACCCTGGGGGTTTTTTGTTGTTTTTGTTTTTGTTGTTGTTGCTGTTGTTGTCATTGTTGTTGTTCCAAATGAATTTGCAAATTGCTCTTTCTAACTCTAGGAAAAATTGAGATGGGGATTGCATTGAATCTGTAGATTGCTTTTGGCTAAATGGACAGTTTTACTATATTAATCTTGCCAATCCAAGAGCATAGGAGGTCTTTCCATCTTCTGAGATCTTCTTCAACTTCTTTCTTCAGAGAATTGAAGTTCTTGTCAAACAGATCTTTGACTTGCTTGATTAGAGTCACACCGAGGTATTTTATGTGATCTGTGACTATTGTGAAGGGTATCATTTCCCTAAATTCTTTCTCATCCTCTTTATCCTTTGAGTAGAGGAAGGCTACTGTTTTATTTGAGTTAATTTTATACCCAGCCACTTTGTTGAAGTTGTTTATCAGGCTTAGTACTTCTGTGCTGGAACTTTTGGGGTCACTTAAATATACTATCATATAATATGTAAATAGTGATATTTTGACTTCTTCCTTTCCAAATTGTATTCTTTGACCTCCTTTTGTTGTCTGATTGCTCTGGCTAGGACTTCAGGTACTATATTGAATAAGTAGAGAGAGAGTGGGCATCCTTCTCTAGTTCCTGATTACAGTGGGATTGTTTCAAGTTTTTCTCCATGTAGTTTGATGTTAGCTACCGGTTTGCTGTATATTGCTTTTACGTTTAGGTATGGACTTGAATTCCTGATCTTTCTAAGACTTTTAACATGAAGGCGTGCTGAATTTTGTCAAATGCTTTCTCACTATCTAATGAGATGACCATAGGGATTTGTTTTTGTTTTTTTGCTTGTTTGTTTTGAGTTTGCTTGCATAGTGTATCACGCTGATGGATTTCTGTATATTAAACCATCCCTTCATCCCTGGGATGAAACCTACTTGATCATGATGGATGATCATTTTGATTTGTTCTTGGATTCAGTTTGCAAAAATTTCATTAAGTATTTTTGCGTCCATATTCATAAGGGAAATTGGTCTGCAGTTCCCTTTCTTTGTTGGGTCTTTCTGTGGTTGACCTATAAGTGTAATTGTGGCTTCATAGAAGGAATTGGGTAGTACTCCTTCTGTTTCTATTTTGTGGAATAGTTTGGATAGTGTTGGTATGAGGTCTTCTATGAAGGTCTGATAGAATTCTGCATTAAACCTATGTGGTCCTGAGCTTTTTTGGTTGGAAGACATTTAATAACTGCTTCTATCTCTTTAGGGGTTATGGGGTTGTTTAGATGGTTTATCTCATCCTGATTTAACTTCAGTACCTGGTATCTGTCTAGAAAATTGTCCATTTCATCCAGATTTTCCAGTTTTGTTGAATATAGGCTTTTGTAGTAGGATCTGATAATTTTTTTAATTTCCCCAAATTCTGTTGTTATGTCTCCCTTTTCATTTTGTTAATTTGGATACACTCTCTGTGCCCTCTGATTAGTTTGGCTAAAGGTTTTTCAATCTTGGTGATTTTATCAAAGAACCAGCTCCTGGTTTTGTTGATTCTTTGTACAGTGCTTTTTGTTTCTAATTGGTTGATTTCAACCCTGAGTTTGATTATCCTGCCATCTACTCCTCTTTGGTATACTTGCTTCTTTTTGTTCTAGAGCTTTCCGATGTTCTGTCAAGCTGCTACTATATGCTCTCTCCTGTTTCTTTTTGCATGGGCTCAGAGCTATGCATTTCCCTCCTAGCACTGCTTTCATTGTGTCCCATCAAATTGAGTATGTTGTGACTTCATTTTCATTTAATTCTAAAGAGTCTTTCATTTCTTACTTTATTTCTTCCTTGACCAAGTTACCACTGAGTAGAGCATTGTTCAGCCTCCATGTGCATGTGAGTTTTCTGCTGTTTTTGTTGATGTTGAAGACCTGCCTTAGTCCATGTTGATCTGATAGGATGCATGGGATTATTTCATTGGTTGAGGCCTGTTTTTGTCGAATTATATGGTCAGTTCTAGAGAAGGTACCATGAGGTGCTGAAAAGAAGGTCTATTATTTTGTTTTAGGACGAAATGATCTGTAGATTCCGTTAAGTCCATTGGGTCTATAACTTCTGTTAGTTTCACTGTGTCCCTGCTTAGTTTCTGTTTCCATGATGCGTCTACTGCTGAGTGTGCAGTGCTGATGTCTCTCTCTGTTATTGTGTGATGTGCAATGTGTGCTTTAAGCTTTAGTAAGGTTTCTTTTATGAATATAGGTGCCCTTGTATTTGGCACATAGATGTTCAGAATTGAGAGTTCATCTTGGTGAAATTTTCCTTTCATGAGTATGTTGTGTTTTTCGCCATCCGTTTTTTTTTTGTTTTGTTTTGTTTTTGATAATTTTTGGTTGTTTCTCTTTATCATTGAGGTGGGTTTTCTGTATGCAGCAAAATGCTAGGTCCTATTTATATATCCAACCTGTTATTCTATGTCTATTTATTGGAGAATTGAGTCCATTGACAATTAGAACCAATGTTTGTTCCTGTTATTTTTGTTGTTAGAGGTGGAATTATGCTTGTGTGGTTCTTTTCTTCTGGAGTCATTGTGAGATTAGGTTCTTGTTGTTTTGGGTGTAGTTTCCCTCCTCGTGTTGGAGTTTGCCATATATTATCCTCTATATGGCTGGATTGATGAAAAGATATTGTGTAAATTTGGTTTTATCATGGAATATCTCAGTTTTTTTTCTCTATGGTAATTGAGAGTTTTACTGGGTATAGTAGTCTGAGCTGGCATTTTGTTCTCTTAGGGTTCATATGACATCCGCCCAAGATTTTCTGGCTTTTAAAGTCTCTGTTGAGAAGTCTGGTGTAATTCTGGTGGGCTTCCCTTTACATGTTACCTGACTTTTTTCCCTTACCCATTTCAGTATTCTTTCTTTTTTCTGTTCATTTGGTGTTTTATATGTGATGAGCAGAATTTCTTTTCTGGTCCCATGTGTTTGGTGTTCTTTTGGACTTCTTGTATGTTTTTGGGCATCTCCTTCTTTAGGTTAGGGAAGGTTTCTTTTATAATTTTCTTGAAGATGTTAGATGACTAGGAATCTTCACCTATTATTCTTAGGTTCAGTTTTTTTCATTGGGTCCTGGATTCCCTGGATGTTTTGGGTTAGGAGCGTTTTGTTTTTCCATTTTCTTTGACTGTTTTGTCAATGTCTTCTATAGTACTTTCTATGCCTGAGATTCTTGCTTCTATCTCTTGTATTCTGTAGGTGATGCTTACATCTATGACTCCTGATCTCTTTCCTAGGTTTTCTATCGCCAGGATTGTGTCTCTTTGTGATTTCTTTATTATTTCTAATTCTAATTTTAGATCCTAGATGGTTTTGTTCCATTCCTTCACCTGTTTGGTTGTGTTTTGATGTATTTCTTTAAGGGATTGATGTGTTTCCTCTTTAAAGGCTTCTACCTGTTTAACTGTGTTGTCCTGTATTTCTTTAAGATAATTATTTATGTCCTTCCTCTATCATCATCCTAAGTTGTGATTTTGAATCAGAATCTTGCTTTTCCAGTGTGTTGTGGTATCCAGTGCTTGCTGGGGTGGGAGAACTGGGTTCTGATGCCAAGTAGCCTTGGCTTCTGTTGCTTATGTTCTTATTCTTGTCTCTCACCATCTGGTCACCAGCTGGTCTCGCTGTCTCTGACTGTAGCTTGTCCCTCCTGTGATCCTGTGGGCCTGTGATCTTAGGTGTGTCATCATTATTGGGAGAACAGCTCTCTTCAGGCAGGATTTAGGTACAGAGAACTATGGTGCAGAATCAGACCTGGGGTACAGATGGAAACTGAAAGAATGCTGTTCCAGGCTGCTCTGTGGTTCTGTGTCCTGTGGGTTACTGGCAGGTCCCCCTTGAGCCAGGTATTGGAGCAATAGTGTTGGTCTCACTTGTGATCTTAGGTATGTTAGCACTCCTGGGAGACCAGCTCTCGCTGGATGGGATTTGGGTGAGGAGAGCTGTGACACAGGGTTCCAGCAACAGTTTTACAGGAGCTAAATTGATAACTCAGCTTGCTCCATCTTAGGCTGAAAACCTACCTTATAATAAAGATGGACATGATTCATTGCTGTTTATGATTAAATCTCTATTTCTCAAGGATTGAGCTATGCCTTCCCTGTAACTGAAAGACCCCCAGACCGGGGAGACCCTCACTCAAGTCTCGGGATGGCGTGACCCCCGTAAGACCATCCTTATTGATAGGAACCAGTGCACTGGGGTCGAGACTCGTATCCCACACAGGGGCAGAGGAGTTCGACCCTGAGTAGTTGAGAAATCAGTGAAAAATCACAAGGAGAAGCTTCTGGTCTCTCAAGATTGCTTTTAAGATTGTAATCTAATTTTATGACCAGCTAGTTCTTGGGAGACGCTTCCTGTTATCTTTACTAGGTCGGGATCTTGTACTTAAGGGCTTATCTTAAGCCCTTTTATCTAGTTCCTGGGAGAGCAGGCTCAGGAAAGGTGACCTTTTACCTACTTATAGGCAGAGAGGCGGGTCTGGAATTTGAGGTATTTAGGGCTCCTTAGTTGTGAGATAGCATTTTTAAACTTCTGACTTCTTGGCTGCATTTTTTTATTCTTTCATAACCTTAACTACAAATGGTTCTGTACAGATTCTACCAGAAAACAGCAACCATGTTTTTGTTCCCAAAGGTTATTATGACCACCTGTCTTTATGACTTCCTTGCTATGGCTGTTAGAATTTAGAGGAACAAGGTACTCTGGTAGGTCCAGGCCAATGTATGCCACAAAGAAATCACACCTTGAAACATATCTCACTGAAGACTTAATGGGGGAGGGGGAGTGAAAGGCCATCTTAGAGTAGAGACCTGAGAGAGAGAGAGAGAGAGAGAGAGAGAGAGAGAGAGAGAGAGAACAAGAGACAGATAGACAGACAAAATAAGAGAGTAGGGCTATGATATTGAGAGGGTCCTTTTAAAATGTGAGTCACATAGGAAAATATGCAACACTTAGAACAGTGGAAATGTGCCACATCTGCTGTTAGTAGGTGATGACATAAGCAGCTGGTACTGAGTTGGGGAAGACAAGTTGAAAGCATGTCTGATTCGTAAAAATGACTGATTTGTTTTGTAAAACAGAGTATAATACTGCAGGATGTATCTTAGTGGACCCATGCTGAGGCATTCCTCTCTGAGCATATGACTAGTTTAGTATAAAATAAAGTTTATTTTGGGGCATGAGAAGGGGTATTGAGCATGGAATAGAGGCAGAAAGAAGGAGGGCAAGAGAGAGAGAGAGAGAGAGGAGAGAGAAGGGAAGGAAGGAAGGAGGAGGAGGAGGAGGAGGAGGAGGAGGAGGAGGAGGAAGGAGGAGGAAGAGGAGGAGGAGGAGGAGGAGGAGGAGGAGGAGGAGGAGGAGGAGGAGGAGGAGGAGGAGGAGGAGAGGAGGAGGAGGAGGAGGAGGAGGAGGAGGAGGAGGAGGAGGAGGAGGAGGAAAGGAGGCCAGCTGGGAACTTATGGAGAGACAAAAGATAGGGCAGGGGTGGGGAGGATAGAGAGGGAGAAAGAAGCCAGAGAGAGAAAGGCTGGGAGGTGGGGTTGGGGAAAGAGGGGGCTGGGGGGCAAACAGTCATTTTATAGCAAGCTGGTACGTGGGTGTTGCTAGGTAACTGTTGGGTGGAGTCTAGAAAAAATACTAACAATGACTACCTTGTTTTGACCACCTATTGTTATGACCAGGTTGTTATAAGACCACCTTGCAGCCTTGTCTTATTATAGTTCTTGTTGGTTCTCAACTTGCTCGGGGCATCCTTTCTTCCCAGTATTTCTTTTGTGCTCTCAATGAGGGATTGAAGGCTCCTGGATTTGTGGCACCTTCACTTTTACCATTCAATGGACTTTGTGGAATTCTAAGAATGTTGTCATTAACACCCAAATACAAGAAAGAAAATGACCGTTTTAATCTGCAGTTGAAATTAGTTCCCAGGCCTTAATCAGCAGGGAGAAAAAAACCTGCAGACAATTAGGCCTCCTGTGGTTGTTCCTTTGGAGGACTGGTTTAGAAATTCTAGAATTTCCACATCCTTTGACAATTCAAGTGCAAATTTATGGCCAGTGTGTCCACTGGGATCAGCAATTTCCCTGCTGGGATATAGAAAGAGTGCTGTTAACTCGTGGTGCCTGATTAGTTTCACTGAATTAATAAAAGAAACCAGTCCCTACGCTCTGGCAACTTTAGTATTCAGACTTCAGAAGGTCAGGACAAGGACAGATAACACAGTCCACTGGGCTACAACTTTGCTCATTATTCCACTTTAGCCTCCAGATTCTGCCTCTGTCCTAAGCTGAACACATGCGATTCTAAAAGTCTCTTGAGCTTACTTTGATACAGGGAAACTTAGGGGTGCTTGAGAGTAGCAGAGGCATTTCTTTTAAGGTGAACAGTAGTTTGGGGATATGGGGTCCCAAATAATCAATAGCCATGAAACCCACTTTGAGGCAATGGTTTCCAGGTGCTTTGTCTCACTGGAGTGGGCTACCAACTATAGTTATGCCATCTCGTGAAAGCATTCCTAAGAATACTTTAATTGCTAAAACTATCTTGGGTAAAACCTGGTCTCTGGTCACTTAAACCAGCCATAAATCTCTATGGTAAGCTGCTTTCTACCAGCCACACACAGCTATAATGTAACACTGACCTAAAAGTGTTACCATAATCCTTCAACTGTTATCTCTCTACTTCTGTAAACAACTGTAAACAATGCTCACTTGCCGCCGATGTCCTAGGCTGACTTTCTGTGTATGTCAGAATCACAGTCCGTGTCTTTCAAAAATCCCAACAAACTAGAGGTCAAGGCTGCTTCCTTGTACTCTGCTTAGGACAGCCCCACTGGCAGTTATACATAAAATCTCTATTTGACTTACTTAGGCAGTTCAGATTTTGTCTTCAGGTTCCCCATAGCATCACTAATTCTAAGAGCGAATTTCAAAGACAATTGGGAAGGTGAGTTTTCAGGAGCTTCTTATATGTTCACAGTTGTTCACAGTAAAAGAACAATATGAACCCCTTTTGTCTTCATTTAAGGACCCCATCTATCTCCATTTTGAGGACCCGGCCTAATTTCAAGAAAGGTTATAAGGCACTAGCTTCAGGAATAGACCATAAGTCACAGAAATTAAGTCATAAGACACCAGCTCTAGGAACAGATCATAAAATCCAAAACAAGATCATAGAACCCTCTCCCAAGGAACAGCCTGGGGATAGCCACAAAAATGGAGAAATATCTCAGAATCTCATCTGTGCTGGGCAGCCCTGTTTCATCACACGATTGAACATTTGTGACATAGGAATGTAGATCACTGATCACCTTAGCACCCACCAATGAAATTTTAGATTACCTAATATAAAATTCTAGAGAGTTCTCTTGTTTTCCTATAAGAAGACCTGTGTGCTTTGTCTGGGGTTGCCATTTGGGAGAACACACACACACACACACACACACACACACACACACACACACACCCATGCTGGATGATTCTACAGAATAAATGTTTCTTGTTTTTACATACTATCTGAGTCTGGGATCTTCCTTCAACAATTTTCAGACCCTTTCAACAGATGGATTAAAGAGAAGGGAAGCAAATAGAGCTTGAAGCACCAATGATGTACAATAAACTCAAAGTAAGGAACATTCTTGAGTAGAAAATTCTCAGAATATACTGACTAATGCTTGCTAGCCAATAGATTTAAAGATTAATATGCTTAGCCAATAAGTTTGAACTGTAACCTTGCTGAGGTAACCTGTGTCCCTAAAAAGTATTAAAAACTGCTTGTAATAGCCATTCAGAGTTGCTTTCTAGTCACTTGCCATGAGAGGCTGATTGAGGGTCGAACCTGACACGCTGAAATATAAAGCTCTTGCATTTCCATCAAACTCTGTTCTTGTGTCTCACTTGAGGAGGTAGCCCAGTAGTTAAGACTCACTTCAAGACTTACAGCCCATCCTGAACAACATGTCTCTAATATTCTCAGGGGGCAGCACAAGGTCACAAGTCCTGGTCTGCCAGTTCTCTTCTTGCAAAGCTTAATTCTGCTAGATGGACATGACTCCAGATAACAACTATTTGAAAAGAATAACACTGGTGACCTGAGAGGATTGAGACAGGCTGATTCTATGACAGGCTTCATACTGGCAGTTCAGGAGACTAGGTCTAGATCTCTCTTTCCAAGAACAGGAAAAGTCCAGGCAAGTCAGTTACTGGAAAAACCTCAGGCCTCAGACAGCCAATCAGAAACTGCCCTACCACCTGGCCTGAGGCAAGAGCAATGGATAAGGAACAGTTTCCAGCCCCCACCCCTACCTGTAGCAATAGTTCTGGAGTGTCCCTAGATATAGAGTCAACCAATTAGGATAAAGGTCACCTACCCCTTCCTGGAATTCTAATGTGCTTTAAATTGGGCCTATGAGCTCACTTGGGCTTCTCCACCTTGGTAAATGGTAGACCCCAGCATGCTGAACTTCTGCAGAATCAAACACTCTTTGCTTCTGCATGCTTTTCAAATCTGGGGGATTATTCTTCGTGGAATCATGGACCCTTACATAAGAAATAGTATGGCAATATCTTTGCTATATTAGTATCCCATCTGCCCAATGGCCAACTAGCCATATTTGCAGTCTCCTGTCTTGTGTTTAAATTGTTCACAATGCAACCTGGGGTTGAAACTCAAAAGAGATTTAAGGGTGACAGTTTATGTGAGATGTGAAAGCCTAAGGTGTCTTAAAATCTTCTATTAGAGCACTGATTCTCTTTTCAACCTTCCTAATGCTATGACCCTTTAGTACAATTCCTCATGTTGTGGTGACCCCCAAACATAAAATGGTCACTGCTAGTTCATACATGTAATTTTGCTACTGTTACGAATCATAATGTAAATATCTGATCTTAGGATAACTGGTATATAGCCCCCAAAGTAGATGTGACCTACAGGTTGATAATCTCTCTGTATTAGAGTTCCTCCGCGCATTAGACACAGAGAGTTGTGCACTTCAAGTACCAACTGTTTTTTGGATGCATAGCCAGGCATAAGTTATTAATGAAATTAGATAACAATTTTTAAATAAACCAATATTCTCAGATGTATCAGAGTTAGTAAAATCCTTTATGTCAAAGTCTAGTCCTGGAGCGGCATCATGGCTAGCCCTATGACAAACATGAGTCCAAAGGGAAGAGAAGATGCATTGTGACTCCCATCTCTGAAAGTTCTCTGCTGAATACCTCAAGCTTCCAAGTGTATAGGCCTAATAGATTTCAGGTCTTCACTGAGTGCTGTGCTGTAGAGCTAGTGACTTCCAAGGCCTCTAAAGAGTGACCCGAGCCTGGCTTGACTCACTGTACAATTCATCTTCCTGTACGGTGTTCCTGTCCAAACACAGTAGAGCTACGAAACTGCATCTGCATATTAGTGTTTTAATGAGTGCCCACTACTGTTCAGTGCTCATGTAGAGAAGGGAAAATTCAGAAATCTTGGATTCATGTTGTTGGGGACCATCAAGGCATGGATGCTTAAGAGAGGGAGCCATGAAGACGCCAAGGCTGCTGCATACTCATCATCAAGATTTGAAGTCTGACTCCAGCCACCAGGAGAGGGTTAATAGTAGAGGCTTCTACATAAAGGATATCACCCAATGGGGATCCATAAAAGCTAGAGAGATTTCTAGTTGGTGGGCACTCAACTCAGTAAGACCCTGTTAGCAGAATCTCTGTACTTGTTTCCATGGTCCTGGAAAAAGCTTTCTGTATTTTACTGTAGACTTAGATTTTTAAAAAAACTTGCTTTTAATAAAAGTTTTCAAATGCTTTGGCCACCCTTCTAGCCCACCATCCAAAGGTAGGAGAGAAAGATGATAAATAGGACAAGGGAATGTGGACCTGTTTAGAAGTAGTTCTTTGAGGTCATTCCAATCTCCATTTGTCAGGATACCAGCAGTCCAGTTCAGTAGTGTAAGGATACCAAACATGAATCAGCAGCAATGACACAACCGAGCAGAAACAGCCAGGCCTCTGCCAAATCGGTAAAAGTCACAGGGAACAGCTAGAAGCAGCTGGGACACCAGAAGTTCTCTGCTGTGTCTCTCTCAATGAAGCAAAGATCAGCAAAGACAAGAGACCAAAAAAGCATTGCAAAGCAAGTTATGCAAGTGCCCCATTACTGCCTATTGACTCCTATTTATACTCTCTCCTAACATCAAGTGTCCTCTCTTGGGTTGTGCCTCAGCAAAACACCACATGAGTCTGCACCATATGATATCCAGAAACCTCTACTTCATTTTACTTTCAAATTATCACTGAAGAATTTGTCTTTAACAACTTCTGAGCTTGTAAACTGTGGAGCTGAAACTGTAAATACTTGCTACGTTAATAAATAATGTACAAAATGTACATGATTGTTATTGATACAGATTTTTTAAATATTGTTTTTATTTAATGTTGATTGAGTCTGTGAACATGAAACCTGCCAAGTAGGGGGCTGACCATACTTTCTGTGTTTACTACACTGAGGTACAGGAGCAGTTTATCAGGAAGAAGCAGTTGAACTCACAGATTATAAAGCTAGATTCTATGGCAGTGCCTAACACATTGTAGATGCTCAGAAATGTTTTATCAAAACAAAGAGAAAACCAGTGTCAAGCTAATACCAACTCTAAGAAAATCCTCAACTGGGGGTGGCTACCTAAGAAAAGAAGTAGCAGTCTTACCCCAGACCCCAAGAATCACTGTCTGTAACGTGTATATAAGTCTTCAGTTGGACATAAAAAAAGTAGGTGAAATGGCCATTCCAGTCTCTAGGGACGGGTGATGGTGGTGGTTGTGGTTTACCATAGAAAGTGAAGGGCTAAAGATAAACCTCTCTATTGATTTTTCTTAAAATTTGTTTAACTCATGCATCCTTCTTTCTTGCCACCCTCTAGCGTCCCTTAGTCCACTACCTTCTCCTTACAGTCAAGACCAAGAGTCTGCATTTCTGCTGGCTGAATAAATACAGTTCATAAATTACAGATTTGCTGTTCATTGTACCTCATGTTGATAGTCTTTCAGTTGAAAGAATAAAAAATGCAGCTAAGAAGTCAGAAATTTAAAAATGCTATCTCACCCCTAAAAACCCTAAATCCCTCAAATTCCAGACCCTGCCCTCTACCTGAAAGTAGGTAAAAGGTCACATTTCTTGAGTCTGCTCTCCCAGGAACTCGATAAAAGGACTTAAGATAAGGCCCTTAGATATGCGATTCCTGACCTAGTAAAGATAATAGAAAGCTTCTCCCAGGAACTAACTGACCTTAAAGTTAAATTAGAATCTTAAGAGAACAACCTTGAGGAGCCGGAAGCTTCTCCTAGGAACTATACGGAACACCAAGCTAAGCAATCTTGAGAGACAGGAAGCTCCTCCTTGTGATTTTTCACTGGTATTCTTGACACTTTCCAGTGACGCCATCCTTGCCCCCTCGCCCCCTCAGGTTGTGGTTTCTCCCTTTAAATACCCTTTCTCCCAGCCTCTCGGGCTTGAACTCCACCGTGCCTGCGTGGATATGAGTCTCGCTCCCACTGCACTGGTTCCTATCGATAAACCTCATGTGATTACAGCAAGGATGGTCTTGTGTGAGTTCTTGGGGGAGGGTCGCGTCATCCCGAGACTTGAGTGAGAGTCTCCTCGCTCTGGGGGTCTTTCACAGTCAGCTCAGTTTTAAAACAATTTAAATTATTCTTTTGCTAAGATTCATATGATAACATGTACACTGCTTCAGTAACATCAAGATACATTAAATTCATTGTATTCAGTTAACCAAGTGAGCTTTGTACAGATTATTAATTGTCTTACTTATGCATTTCATTATTTTTCTCTTTTGTTTTTTACTAAACAAAACTTCCTCCATTATAACAAGTGGCTGTTGAATAATACAGCTTCTTCTCACATTACAGCTCTGTATAAATTTTTCAAGCACAGGCCACAGGAGTAATGCTAAGCTGTGTGATTGTAGGGCAGTGCATCAAAGGCAATCATTCACAGGCAAGTCAGAAAGAAAAATCATTTCATAAAATATACATACAAGGTTCTACACTCAAAATCTAAGAGAAAAAAATAGACTTCTGCCTCATAAAGGAATTTTCCAATAATATCTTAACTCATTTTGACACTTTTGACAGTCTCATGCCTCCGAGAAAACTATTCTTATGGATCTAAATGACTTTGGTGTCTGAAACTAGACTGTGAGCTATAAAAGCCACAAAAGAGATAGTGCTTGCCTTTAGGCTTGTCAGGTTACCTGAGCCACAGAAAATTTGGAAGACAAGCTTCAAAGATGTGTCCTGGGATGTGCACGGTGCTCTCTTCTGTGTGTCACAGGCTAAACTTGAGAGTATGGAACAGGAGGTCAGTGTGCTGATGTCAGGTCCCTGTGATGCTGTACTAGACAGTCAGCTGTTGCTCTAACTCAGCTGTGACTGTGAGTTCTGGCTTCCAAGGAGAGACAACAGGGATTCTGGCTGGGCAACTCACTTGTAATCCAGAAAAGGGGACGTTAGTAAAGGCAGCTGGAGTGTGGAATACCATTACTGTAATTCTGAGCAGCTGCCGTAGCTCAGAGCTGAATGATGAGAGGCTTGGGATGATTCAGGAAACATGACTGTGTATGATACCCTTGGATTCTTAAAGCTGCACAAGCCCAACCCATGGATACAATGTGCATCAAATGTACTAGAAAAGAAAGGGGGTCTGTACCCTAAAAATATTGCATACATTCTAGCCCTGTCCCCCATTTTGAAATTTTGTGATTTCAGATTTGCTTTTCACCTCTGATTAATTAATTGTTAACTTGTCAAAAGTCATTCTATGCCTATCAGTGTGTGATTACATTAAATAAGATGGGAAGACCTCCCTACTATGGGTGGCACCATTCCCTAAGCAGATGATCCTAGCATGGATAAGAATAGAGAAAGCAAACTGAACACTGGCATGCATGCATTCATAGGCTACCTTCTGGAAATAAATTCAACGTAAGCAACTGCTTCAAGCTCCTGTTGACCTTATTACCCTGCCATGGTGGACTGAGCCTTGAGCTATGAGCTAAAACAAAGCTAAAACAACTTTTAAATTCCTTTGTTAGGGAACAAAATTACAATAACAGAAAAAGAAACTGAGATACCACCCGAGATACCCTAAAGCAAGTTAACTGTGTTTTGCAAGCCTGAGTTTCCTGTCTGCAAATAAAAATAAGATACTTGCCTTATAACTAGATCCCTGGCTCTCTCTTCAAACTTTATAATCTTCAGATAAAATGATCTTGCATGAATCTCTAATGATCTGCCATTCTTTCTGTCATAAATTCTCTAAAATACTTGGGAATATGTCTGTTCATCTCTTATCTCATCAGTCAATAACTAATGAATGATGAATGAGAATTTATATCTTTAAATAATATAAGCACTAGGACCTAGGAGGTGGTTAAGTGGTAAGAGTATGCAGGTTGGGCATGATCATGCCCCTGTAATTTAGTGCTGCTCCACTTAGGCTTGTTAGATGTTGGACTGGCCACAAACAAAAGAGTGAGCTACAGCTTCAGTGGGAGACCCTGCCATATGGAATTAAGAGTCAGAGAAACAAAAGAGGACTGCGGATGTCCTCCTTGGTCTCCAGTCACCTGAACACACAGCCACACATACACATGAATGTGGGACAGGGAGGAAAGAAAATAAATCTTGACTCTCTCCGTATCCTAGCAGCTTTAATGTTCATATTTTTAGAATTCTAGAATTAATTACACTGAGCCCCACGGATGATGCTGTCCATAGTCACCAAGGCTTACATTAGAACTCTTTATGCTAGTGCGGTGTTCTCTTGTCTCTGCTGTCTAACATAGAGGTGGAAATATCTGTGTGGCTATTGACAACAAAAATGTGAATAGTTCAATTAAAGCACAGAATTTAACATATTTAAATTTCAATTTAGACTGCTGCTTGTGAGTGACATTTGTTGTATTAGGAAGGGCAACTCAAGGCTGTGAAATGGATTTCTGTGATGACTGATAACCTGAAGCAAAGACTGGTTCCTGGGAGGACATTGACATTACTTCTACATTCATCTGTAAAGTTGGTCTGTCTCTCCATGATTTCAAACAAACAGCCAACATCAGTGTACATGCCTTACTTCTATACAGGGATACTCAAAATAAAATAAAATCACTGTCCAATTTTTCCTGAATCAACCTAATACATTCACTTGGAAGAATTAGATTTGTTATTGTTATTCTTTCTTGAGAGCAGTCACCAGTATAAATCCCTGGACCAAGGAACCTAACTGGACTCTCTACTTCCCTGACACATCAAAAACACCAGTGACATTTCTTAAACTTCATTATACTATCTCCATGTATTTATCAAGAAACACTGTATTGATTTATTAATTATGCAGACATATGGAGTACAGTGTGGTAATTTGATACAATCACACATGAAAACATCAGGGTAATTAGCATTTCTATCTCCTAAAACATTAATTGCCTTTTTCATGTGTTTGGAGTCTTAGCCTCCTCCCATCTCAGTGTTTTGTTTTTTTTTTAAGCTAACACATGAGAGATGGTCACCATGTCAATCACTATTCTAAGACAAGTTTTTGCCTACTCATACTTATATTGTAAAATAAAGTAAAAATTAAGGAGGTTAGTATAGTTTCATTGACACTTAAATGCAACTGATGGAGCAGGCTGTGTTGGGATTATGCTTCTGTAGGCTGGAACCTTAGAGGCAAGTGTTTCCAATGTTACAAGTAGAGCAACCTAGATAGCAGAAGTGTTACACAGCTCGTTCTCACACCTGAACTGAGAAAGAAAGAGAGAAAGAAGACTTCAAGAAAATATAATATACATGCTCGGGACAGTAAGCTTATACAATTACATTAAGCTCAAGGGACAACTGGGAACTCCTAAGTTTCTATACATTTTTTATTATTAATTATTTATTTACTTTACATCCTGACCCCAAGCTTCCCCTCCGTCCTCTCCTCCTGGTCCCTCCCTTCTACCTCTCAACCCCTACATCTATCCATCTCTCCCCTTATCCTCAGAAAAGGGGAAGATTCCCATGGATATCAACCAGTATTGACAAAACAAGTTATTTAAGACTAAATATCACTTTTTCTATTGAGTATAGATAATGAAGCCCAGTTAGGGGAAAGGGATCCAAAGGCAGCATCAGAGACAGCCCCTGCTCCTGCTTTAGGAGCCCCTCATGAAGACTCAGCTACACAACTGATACATAAATACACAGGCCCTAGAACCATCCCATGCCTGCTCTCTGGTTAGCAGTTCAGTCTTTCTGAGCCCCTAGAGATCCAGGTTAGTTGATTCTGTAGGTTTTCTTATGGTGTCCTTGACCCTTCTGGCTCCTTCAATTCTTTCTTCACCTCTTCCACAAGATTCCCCAAGCTCCACTTAATGTACGGCAGTGGATCTTTACAGAAGTTTTCATCAGCTGCTGGGTGAAGCCTTTCTATGACAGTTATGCTAGGCTCCTGTCTGCAAGTATAACAGAATATAATTGTAAGTGTTAGGGTAGGCTCTCTCATGGCATGGGTCTCAATCTGGGCCAGTCGCTGGTTGGCCCTTCCTTCAAATTCTGCTCCATATTTTACCCCTGAACATTTTGTAAGCAGAACAAATTGTGACTGGATTGGTGTCCTAATCCCTCCATTGAAAGTCTTGCCTGGTTATGGGAGATGGCTATTTCAGTATCCGTATTCCCATTGTTAGGAGTGTTAGCTAGGGTAGCTTTCATAGATTCCTCAGAGTTTCCATTAGCCTAGGTTTCTAGCTTGTCCCAGAGATACACCAGCCCAATCCAATTGTTTCTTCCAGAGAGCTCTTTCCATCCTCCCCATACCTTATCCTATTTCCCCTTCTCAGTGATATTCAAGCATCCCCCTGGGGCCCTCCTTGTGACTTAGCTTCTTTATATCTGTAGCATGGGGTGATGGTTTTCATATGCTTGGCTCAGGGATTGGCACTATTAGAAGTGTGGCCTTGTTGGAGAAAATGTGTCACTGTGGGGGTGGGCTTGGAGACCCGCTCCTAGCTGCCTGAGGGTGCTCAGTCTGTTCCTGGCTTCCTTCTGGTGAAGATGTAGAACTCTGCTCCTCCTGCACCATGCCTGCCTGGATGCTGTGAAGCTGCCTTGCTCCTGCCTTGATATAATGGACTGAACCTCTGAACCTGTAAGCCAGCCCCAATTAAATGTCCTTTATAAAACTCATGTTGGTGATGGTGTCTGTTCACAGCAATAAGACACATGGTTATCCTGTAGTTTATGACTACAGGATATGCACTTATGAGTATATACCATGTTTGTCTTTCTGAATATGGGTTACCTCACTCAGGATAATCTTTTTGAGTTCTATCCATCTGCTGCAAATTTCATGGTGCCATTTTTAATGGCTGAATAATACTCCATTGTATAAATTTGTGTAAAATTGCATTTTCTTTATCCATTCTTCAGTTGAGGGACATCTAGGTTGTTTCCAGTTTCTGGCTATTATGACAAAGCTGCTAGGAGCATAGTGGAGCAAGCGTCCTTGTGGTATGGTGGGGCATCTTTTGAGTATATGACCAGGAATAGTAGAGCTGGGTCTTGAGGTAAGTCTATTCCTAATTGTCTGAGCAACCACCAAATGGATTGCCAAAGTGTTTATACAAATTCGCACTTCCACGAGCAATGGTGGAGGGTTCGACTTGCTCCTTATCCTCCCCAGCATGTGCTATCACTTGAGTTTTGGATTTTAGCCATTCTAATGGGTATAAGGGTCATTTGATTTACATTTCCCTGATGACAAAGGACATTGCAGTTCTTACAAGCATTTCAAAATTTCTATTTGAATTTTTTCTTTTCTTTTTTTCCTTTTCTGTTTTTTGTTTTGTTTTGTTTTTTTGTTTTTTTGTTTTTTTTTTTGTTTTTTTTTTTTTTGACAATATTTTTTTGTGTAGCTTTATATAGTAGCTCTGGCTGTCCTGAAACTAACTCTTTAGACCAGGCTGGCTCCAATTCAGAGATCCATGTCTTTGCTTCCCAAGTGCTGGAATTAAAGACATGCACCACCCCTGTCAGCTGAAGATACCCAAAGACATTTTAGTATTTAAGTTCTCTTATTAACACAAACATGCAAGCCAGCACTCTGTAGTCTTTATTCTCTTCTAAACTCTCTTCTGTTTCATTTCATAGACACCCAATCACTATCCCTAGCCAAATACGTTCTTTTCACTATTGCCTTTGCAAAATATCTTCAACTCTTCTGGGCAGTTCCTAGAAGTGCAAGATTTAAAGGTTTGTTTGTATGTGTTGTTTTTTTTTTCACTTCTACTCCAGGGTATCCAGTAGCTGAGCCATCACCTATTTCACAGTGACTTTTTTTTTTGAAACATGGTTATACTCTGTGCACCCCTGGCTGTCCTTTTACTCTCTGTAAACCAGGCTGGCCTCGAACTTGGAAATCTGCCCATGTCTGCCTCCCAAGTACTGGGTGGGATAAAAGGCATGTACCAGTACTAACTAGCAATGTTTTGGTTTTTTCTTTGTTTCTTTCTTTGTTTCTTTGTTTCTTTGTTTCTTTCTCTCTTTCTTTCTCTCTTTCTTTGATTTTGTTTTGTTTGTTTGTTTTGCTTTTTTATATTTTTAAAAATAGAATAGCTACCTGGGAGTTATTTTAGCTAAAATTCTGAGAATAATATATCCCTATTGCATCTCCTCTATGCTAGTGACAAGCCAGCGTGATCCAGTGAGTTTCGTATTACCTACCTAAACACACCATCTCCCCTGGAAAGAGACTGAATCAGAAGCCAGAAGCCAAAAAAGACAATATCTTAAATATGCCATACATGGGTAGTAATATGACTGTGCACATCATCCCTTAAAAGGAGAGCAAACAATAAAGGCTACAGGACAAACATGCCTGCCTCCCTCCCCTCTACCCTCTTCGCTTGAGAAGGAAGGAAAAAAATGTCCCTACAGGTCTTTATAAAGAGAGATTGTATTATCTAAGATCCTCGACTAAAACAGAATAGAGAGAATGTATGTGTGTGTGTGTGTGTGTGTGTGTGTGTGTGTAACATTTATATAACAAGAGGATTTATTAGACTGGATTCCCTGATGTGGTTGGAGTGATTTAACAATGGTTGTCTCACACCTGAGATGCTAAGAACAAGGGAAGACTTCAATACATGAGGCTTGAAGGCTCAGTCATACCACCTGGCATTGAAGGATTTCTAAAGAGTTACTGGTCGTTTGTCCACATTAGAAGCCCAAAGAAGTTGTTTCTAAGTCAGTGATGGGATTAGCAGATGCTGTAACAAGAATAATAAACTCAGAAGTGAGGGTAAAAGGCAAGTAAGCAAAACCAAACACTTTCCCTCGTCCATGTGTTTTTATCTGGATGTCTGTTGGAGACGCTTCTCACAGGGTAAGTTGTCCCATGTCAAGGCAGGCGAGACAGACACACAGTCATAGCTCGTTAAGACTGTATCTGCTCAGGCTCTGGCCCTAGCTGCCCAGGGTGACATTTGCTCACACACCAGCATGATTTCATGGCTAACACAACTAGAACAAAGGCATTTATATCAAAGAAGAATAACAGGTTTTTTAAATGAAACAAGAGCCTTTTATTAAATAATTAACATCCCCCCTGCCCCCCCAAAAGCCACTTACGTTCACTGAAGAACAGATTGTCAAACGGAAAGGTGCTTAGACAAAATATGTGTGCTCCAGTCCATGACACTGCTTCGTATTAAGCATTTGGGTCCTTGGGTACAGCATCAAGAAAAGTAAGCAACAGAGTTCTAGTGTCAATGGCTCAACCTGAAAGAGAAAGGTTATCATGAGAAAGAATGGCTGGAGATGCCTAAAAAATGCCTCAATTCCTAAGCCTTTCCAGTGTCTTTTATTTACTTCAAAGCACTGTTTTGGTTACTTTTTCTGATACTGTTGATAAAAAGCTAACAAGAAGCAACTTAATAAAAGATTGATTTCTTTTACCATACGACTCTAAGAAATAAAGACCCTAATGGGGAGGAAGGCATGTCACAAGGCCTTTGGTCACAAATCCCAGGAAACAACTCCAACCTCCTCTCCCAGTAAGGGGAGAGAGAATAGCAAGTCAAGCCTGGGTATCAAATTTTTGGGGTAGCTCCCACAGACCCACTTACCCCGATGAGGCTCCACCCTCTGAAGGTCACAGAACCACCACCTTAAAACAGTCACTGAAAGCTATGAGCATATGAGGGATATTTTTCACTCAAACCACAATGCCACAGCGCTGACACCTTTTGAATAAATACCTGTCAACTTGATACGCTAAAGAATGCTAAACCACAAGAGAGAATGGAGAGTCCTCTGACACTGTCTACATCCCAGGCATCATTAAGACACGTAGATATCAGTTTCCTCTGAAGCAGTTAGTATGACTGAAATTTGAAATACTCTGCTACATGAAATGTTTAAAGATTTATTTATTTATTATATATATATATATATATATATAAGTACACTATAGCTGTCTTCAGACACACCAGAAGAGGGCATCAGATTTCATTACAGATGGTTGTGAGCCACCATGTGGTTGCTGGGACTTGAACTCAGGACCTCTGGAAGAGCTGTCAGTGCTCTTAACCACTAAGCCATCTCTCCAGCCCATGAAACGTTTAAAAAGCTTAAGGTTTTGAGCTTTGTAATGAAAAATTGCCAAGCTGTCAAGCACTGGCCTTTTTTATCCCCAGATACGAAATAAATCAGCACTGGCCTCTCGGGGATAAAGACCACAGGCTAATGGTGACTGACAGCAAAGCCAAAAGTGAGCCAAAGTCGTGGCCTTCTCCCAGGCCACAAAGCCAAAGTTTAAAGGGTAGCAAGAGACCCAGCTAGCTCTGCTTCTCTGACCCCAAACTAACAAAGTTGAAGGTGAACTGATCATAGGTGATGTTGATTGAGTCTTTCAGACCAGAAAGCTTAAAGGTAAGTTGAAGGCAGGAAGCACATCTAGTCATTGTCACTTCCCATCTTAGATATTTACTGTGTTCTGGGCTCCACAGAGTTTCATAGATTGGCTAGCTACTGGCACCAAGGTTTACTCATGTTAAGTACTTTCTGTATAGTTGGACTGAAAGAGTGGAACACAACTCTAACATCCAAGACCCCTGTGCCCCTGCCAGGAGGGCAATGTTCTGACCTTCAATGACACCTGCCAGGAACAACACCATGGCACTTGCACCTTCTCTTGGTGAGCTCACCCATATGCACCAGGATGTGTCTTTCTTACTTAAGAGTGTGGCTTCCCCATTTCCTATCTCTTTTCCCTATGAGGACATTGTCACTCTTCAATAAATTGTCCTCAAATCTCCTTCTGAGTCTTTAGAACTTTTATTTTATTAATGACACTGAGAATTTACAAAGGGGGCTTTGTGCCTTCAGCTATGGGACTACTTAAATCCCAAATGGTAAGCTGGTAAAGGAGAGAGCAGTTCCTAGACTCCAGGTCCATCTACACATTTGTTGAATGAATGAATGAATGAATGAATGAATGAATGAATGAATGAATGATAGCAGTTGAACACTTGGCACAGCTTTGGGTGATAGCAGACTGAATAATACATCACCTTCCACAATGCAGAACTGAAAGTGAATCTAAGTGGAAAAGAATCCCTTTGGACATTGAAGGCAGTGGCTCCACAGTCCTTTTTATGCCCTCCTCCCCAGCCTTACCTCTGTTTCCAGGCATCCTTGGGAGTACTTTAATGCCTTGATTCTCTCATCATTATTAATTACCTTCAACCACTGTCGAGCCAGTGAAGGCATGGCAATCTGCTTATCTCAGAGGAACAAGGAGGAAAGATTAGTTGTTTTATCATTTAAGTAATGGGAATTTTACACTTCTCTAAAGAGATTTATGAGAGTAATTAGTCAAAGCAGGACTAGAAGTCTGAGTGTCATAATTAACCCTAGCAGGGTGAGCTACTGTCTAGCAAAGTAAGAATTACTGAATATGGTATGAAATATCAGTTTAAGGTATGTGGAATACATAGAGATATGCATTAGCAATTTACTGTTCAATAAAACATACCATTTGAAACATTGGATCATATTATCATAAAACAGCACAGCACTTATTTTAAAGTTATATTCATCTCTACTCTTCTGTGAGAAAGAATCTGTGCACATGCGTGAGTGTGTGTGTGTGTGTGTGTGTGTGTGTGTGTGTGTGTGTGTGTGTGTGTGTGTGTGTGTGTGTGTAGTGTGTGGGTGTGCACTGGGAATTCAACTCAGGGTCTTGTGAATGCCAAGCAAGCTATCTACCAATGACCTAGATCCCCAGCTCTTAGCTCTGCCTGTGATTTAGGAGCTCTTTGAGTCTGAACAGCCACCTGGTACTCATGTTTCTCAAGCTTCAAAGCAGTAGAAAAGGAGAACCAAGCCCCTCCTAGACCTAGTTCAGCACAGCTCTACAAGGCAATAATTAACACCTTGACTTCCCCAGGCTACACCTGAAGTCTTTTTCTCTAAAGAGAAAGTAAACTAAGCCTTCTTAGATCCCCCATGTCACATTCCAGTTTTCCATGTACAAGATCCCATTTAAGCTCCCTCGGGTAAGAATGCTATTTCTGTTTCGTGGTCCAGAGTGCTCAGCAAGTGTGTGGAGCTTGAGTAGCAGGTATTAGGATGTGAGTGAGTATGTTCAAAGGTGAGTTCCACAATCAGTGAAGCAGCATGAGAGAATGGGAATGAGCAGGGTCCCAACAAGATTGCTGAAATATTTGCCTCAGAATAAGCATTTTATAAATATCGACAACATCACTGTTGTTATTATTATTATTTTTTAAATGTGAGCATTTTAAAGATCACTACTCTTTGAAACCCATGTTATTCTGCTAGATAATACTACAGAGGTTTCATTGCCACACTAATAAGTCATGAGAACTTGGATATATTTTGCTTTAATTATTATGCCCATCTTTGTTCCCTGTAGCTTGACAATGGTTGATTTTTAACCTGACATAATCTCCTTTTCTTATACTGCACTGTACATTTTTTTCTTTTCTTTTATTGGATTTTTAATTTACATTTCAAACATTATCCCTTTTGCACTGTGAATTTTCAAACTGATTCTCTTTCAAGCATACCAACCATTTACTATTTAATTTCTGATAGAGAGAACAGCTTTAAGACAGAGATTTTCCTTGATTTTTCCTATTTTCTACTTGTATCAACCTTACCCTTAACTCCCACACCCCAGCTATGGACAGCTTGTTTCATTTCTCACACCCTTTTCATTTAAGCACCTCTCCCAGGCCCTGCATGTGTGCCGTTTCCCTGGGCAGCTGTAAACATACCCAAGACTTCCAATCTAATTTAGCCATCTGTCTGCTCTCATTAACGTTCACTTTACAGTACTGAAAGGGCCCATGAGTTCTAAAATTTGAGAGAAACCTAATACTCATAAAAGATTTGTTTTTCTCTTCAATGGCCAGTAGTTTATGATGTTGGCTAAAGGAGAAATAACACAAAGAAAGCGAAAGAATTGGTATTTAGCATGATTTTGTTCTCATTTCACTTCTGACACCAATGAAATACATCGCAAACCAATTGCATATTAATGGCTTATGCCTTAATTTCACCAAATATTCTGCCTACAACAGCATCTAAACAGTTCTGACCTTGAAAGAAAGAGAAGTTGTAAGGTCTCCATTAGGTACTCAAGGGGAAAACTTCTGAGTTTGTCCTTCTGAGTAAGAAGTAGCCAGCATAATGATGGGGCTCTGAGGAGAATTAAGGTCCTCTGAGCACAATTGGGTCCCTTCTTACAGGTTTCCGAGGAAGGAGTGGGTCATGCCACATGGTTGATGAACATTGTTCACACTATTTACCAATATCAGGTGGTCTCTGATTCTCAGAGGGGAAAAACAAATGTTTGACCATTTAGTTAACTTGCATCTGTAGCAAGGATATACTGTCTGTAGGTATTGATGACTTAGGGGCTGGTAGACTTCCTCAGGGGAGTCATGGGTTCTTTTGCAGGGTTCCTGCCATTGCTCTGTACCACTGGAAATTAGAGTCAGGTATGAGAGTAGGGAGAGAAAAGGAAGGCTGCAGATGAGTGTATAGCTCTTAGGCCAAATCTAACAAACATATTTGTCATAGCAAATATACAGTGACTATTAAGACATTGGCCATCTCCTTTGGGCTAAGACCATTGGGAAGAGTGTTTGCCTTTATTTGGTTCAATGTTTTTTCTTGCTGTCACCCAGCTCTCAAGTGGTGATGCCTTCCAGGGTTATAGCATACACGTTCAAATACATTCATTTCTCTGTCATATTAAAATGTGTCAGATTAAAATGTGTGTTTCTTCAACCATGTGCCAGTATGCTGAGCTCTAACAAGTTAATGCCAACCAAAAGGCCACTCATGTAACTCTTGAACTTTCTTGGATTTCTATTCATGCTATATGGTGATACTGCAACCAGAAAACAGAAGCTTTCTCAAATACAGTTCAAGTTGAGGAGTGAAAAGACAAAGCAAGGACCACCATGCATGTAGCAAATTGTGTAGCCATTATGCTGCCTGCTTGGGTGCAGAGTAGAAGAGTTTACAGTCTTCATGTATCAGAACTTCTCCCTTAACAACCACTTCAAAGTCGGGCATGGTCCACATACCTTTAATGTTTTCATCTGCTCTAGAGCTAGGGGCAAGTGAGTATCTGTGAGTTCAAAGCCAGGGAGTTCCAAGCCAGCCATGAATATCATCACCCATTATTATAATTATTAAATTATAATAATATGAAAATTATTTCAAGAGCTGTGATGGCGGTCAGTGTTAGCATACCTATCCAACATGCCCTGAGTTGATTCCTAGCTGTTTTTCAAAAACTCATTTCAATTTTGCAATGATACGGCTTAACTCCATAGAGATATCAAATAGCTGCCTTTTTTCTATAAAGGCTCATCCTGCCTTTGTTATTGTGTCTTGCCTCCCACTGCCTCAGAGTTCTCCGACTATTATTACCAAGAAAAGCCCCACAGCAGGAAAAAATCCTTGAAATAAACATGCAATCTCTACAACCAAGCTGTGATTTAATAGTGTGACTGTTAACACACTGTAAAAATTAGGCATAACAACTTAGGAACCCAGGTTAGAGTTCTCCCCCATGAACTCAAAGCTCTAGGTGACAGCATATGCCATTATGGTTAGAGTTTATTGGTCTTTAAGGAGAAAATAGCTTTCTGAGAACTAACACCAATTGGTTTTGATTTAAGAATATCACTCAAATATGCCTAAAGGAAAAAAGTGATAGTGTGCAATTTGTATTTCTATTTCCACTGAATTTTAATAAATTTCATTAGGCATAAAATTCTCTTAAGGATTGCTGTCTGAAATATAATATGCAGTCTCTTTTAAGAGAGCTGGTTGTCCTCCATAACCTTCAATAGATAAATTTGCAACCCCCTTTGTAGACATGTGCTGTTGCTGCTTCTAATTCAGCTTTTGTTGTGTAACATTCCCCAAGCCCAGCATCTGATTAAAGTTACTCTGTGGAAGACAATTTATAATGTGAGTAATATCATCAGGAGTTGATCTATTACCTTGTACAAGCAATAATTGATGGATCACTAGCAGATCTGGAAAACAGATGGCTGAGTTAGATATGGAGTCATTGGAGTGGACCAATCAGATCCACTTTTGGTGAGGTACTTTGTGCCCCCAATGCTGGCTTTGTCAATTGTGATGTAATCACTTTAATGTACCCTCATTAACTTGGGGAACACAAGCTGGAAAGCACCCCAAATGGAAAGATGGTAAGAGCACAAATTCAGCAGCTGTCTTTGTTTATAGACTGGATTTAAGTCCAACAGACTTTCAAAGGAGCAGCAAGTGGGAAGTCATTCAGATGATAAACTGGATTAATGTGGCAATTAAAATGTATTAAAATGAATCATTACCATTTGCAAGAATGTGGTGGTGATATAAAGGTTGAGAATCTGCTTACAAAAACCAAGGTTTATCAAAGAAAAATCTCATTTCCCCAGAGATTGCAAAAACCACCAGGCATAAGTACATAAGAATAGCCACCCTGTGCAGTCTGAAGCCCAAAATTACCGTGAAAGATAAAGGATTCAAGTCAGAGTGGATCTAATTCCACCCAAAGCATGGGTGTCTGTTAGACAAAGGGCACCAGGTTTTCAGCAGCTAAGTCCCTAAGTGGTATCTTCTTCTAAGGAAGAAATTTTCTCATTGTAGTTATCTTATTTGAAATCGACAAAGCTAAGGAAAGTGGTTGTAGAACAGGGATGGGAAATTATGATGATGTATAAAGAAGTCAGGAAGTTTTGCAAATGTAGAGGGAGCACTGGGCTCACAAGAACATAAGGACTGCTCAGTGAAGGTGATGAACATGTTCTTAGATCTTACAAAGTCCCATTCTTTACATCATTCCCAACACAAAACATAACAAGGTGCCCAAATGTTTTTTAACCCATTGGTTCACATTTTATGACCACAGCTAGAAGGAATATGTTCAGATGGGTGATGTGTATAAATAACCCAAATTATACCATTACAATTCATCTGAATTTCTTGGTTGAATTTTTCTCTCCACTGGGGTTTATTGTTATTGCCTCTGTCAATTGTATGTGTAAAGACAGAAAAGGCTCAAAATAACAGTAGAAATGCCCATGCTTTAACAAGCAGATGCTGACTACATGAAGCCAGGCCCTAAATGTCATGTGACTTGTGATGTTTTACATAAACATTTATAAGCCATGCTGATAATGATCCACAGTGCCTTACCCCAAATGGCCAACCTTGACAATGGGAGCTGATCCTGTAGAAATGGACTCCACAGCAATGGTATCCAAGATAAGATCAAGTGACTCTCTTTGACTCTTTTGAGAGAGTGTCCTTCCTCCTGGTGAGAAATTCTCTGAGACTTCAGTGACTACATCGCAATCTCTCTATTCAATACAGTTTCCTTGATATATTTTTCCTGTGTCTCTTCTCTGATCTGGTCAATATTTTTACCACTGTGTCATTAGCTTGGTATGACACCTCTTTCTACACATACACCAAAAGCAGAACAGAGCACAACAAAGCAAATAAACAAGCAAATATTTTATTTTCGGTAATCACTGCCCCCAGCAATGTGGTATTGAAGCCTCTTCCTGGCTTGGTGGTAGACCTCCTGGTAATATTTCATAAAGAGTATATTGACTTCTAAGTTGCTGCAAGATCATTTGAAAACGTAAGTGATTTGCCAGCTTTCCCTCATTTAGCCAGACTTTTATCTAGAGGAATCTAGCCTGCTAGACTGGGTCTTATCATAGTATTGATTGATGGCAGAGTCCAGGATATTGTACTTGTGTTGGTTTGAATAGATTTGTCTGTCAGATTGATGTGTTGAAATGCTTGGCCACAGGGAGTGGTGCTATTAGGAGGTGTGGCCTTGTTGGAGAAAGTGTATCACTGTGTAGGTAGATGTTGAGGATTCCTATGCCCAGCCTCTGCCTAGTGTGGAGGATAGCCTCCTCCTGGCTGCCTTTGGATCAAGACGTAGAGCTCCCAGTTAGTCCCTCCAGCATTGAGCCTCCTGCCATGATGATAATGGACTGAACCTCTGGAAGCCAGCCCCAATTAAATGTTTTCATTTGTACAAGTTGTCTTAGTCATGGTGTTTCTTCTCAGAAAGAAAACCCTAACTAAAACAGTATCCTACATTGTAGCACCCTACCATTTGAGAAAAACAGCAGGGGTAGGTAATATGAACCCAATAACACACTAAATATTCTAAAGTGGGTTAGCAGATCCTTATTCCAGAGGGCTCTTCTCTGTAGCCAGATGAAGAGAGAAAACAGACAGGGAAGACAAGGGCGATCTTGAAACAAAGCTTACTAAGCCCCCTCCAACCTACTATCATCACATCATACCATTTTGTCCTAGAAAATGCTATATAACTACAAGATAGTCCATGCCTGTGTCTTTTTCAGCAGAGGTGTGTTTGGGGGATATGTCTTTGTTTCTGAAGTGTCTTATGTCATGTAAAACTTATTAAGTAAGTGTTTTCCAAACCCTCCTTTGTTAATCTATCTTTTGTTTTAGGACCCTTGGTCATGAACCTAGCAATAGGAAAAGAAAGGTATCTTCTCTTCCTAGATAGAATGTTCATGTCTCCATGTAACAAACAGCTCAAACGCATGGTTGCTGTACCAACTAAATATAAAAAATTCCCTCTGGCACTATACAGAGAGAATTTGAAGATGTGGCTCCAGCCAGGACTCTTCCAAGTCTGCCATTGCTAGAGCTGAAGTATTATTTTTGTCTTTAGTTGCTAGCATCTACTTACACTAAAGCCATCTCACTTGGAATTATTAACAAAATGCCTCCTTCCTGACTCTCCTGCCTATAACCACAATGATGAAGTAAACAAATAGCCCCGCTGCCCTTTTGCCTCTATTCTGACAGAGTTATCATGGTGCTTTTCCTTTGACCCAATAGGAATAGCACAGATATCACCACAGCCTCTCTGTAAGCAAGTGAATTTTCAATAACATACTCTGTCTTTGAGCCTCCATAGCCAACCTTTACAATTGATTAGGCTAATACTACTAATACTATCTTCATCTGAGTAGGTATAAATCAGAGAATTCATCCCATTCTTATTCAAAGTTCTAATGGATTTTTTAGGTATTAATAGATCTAAAGGAAAAAAGTAACTCAGAGTGTTGCTAAGTTTTCAGGATCAAAGTCTGATCTCACCATCCCAGGAAGCTAGGCTCATCCTCCTGCCTCAATTTGCCAATTAAAGAGATAAGTAATAGTAAAAAGAAGAAATGAAAGATCTACTCAGTGTGACCATATGGAGAAAGGAAACAGAGAAATCCAAGTTTTGCTTCAATAAAGAGCAAGAAGTAGACATAATTCAGAAGTTTTCACCATAATGTGTTTCTGCCCAATAGTAAGTTGTCTCTGCTCTAGTCTCTTCTGCAAAGCAATTCAATAAGTCCTCAGAACTGTATGCAGTCTCTTCCTGGGCATCAAGTTTTTCTTCAGCCTGACACCAGGGCATCAGCCTCTCCTTCCACAGCAGAAAATTGCTTAAGTAATCTTAATTCCTTGGGGTCCATTGTTTCAATAGCCAGATGGTCATGCATCTCTCCATAGAACATCTTGTCTTCTGCTAACACAGTTATAAGAACACAGAAAAGAGACAGTGAAAGCGCTTGGACTGGGGCAGCCATTCAAGCTTGTCTTACTGCAGCCTTGCTTTGAGACACTAGGTCACTTCTCTACCATTTGTGCAGAACAATTTCATCCCTTTGCATTGAATTAATCATGACTCTAAGTACTATTTCTCAAGAACAGAGACAATAAATGATTTAGAGACAAAGGTTGAGACAAAAATTTACTGTCTTCTCAATCAGAAATATGTACTTAAGTAAGAAAGTCCACAGTTTCCTGTTGCAGATGTATAGGTAGTATACAGGATTGATCCTTTACAGCAATGTTTAGCATGTATGACGATTTTTAAAGTTTTACAAAGCAATTTGTCAAGTGTAGTGTCATGTGACAAGTTTGTCCAAATTGAAGACAGAAGTTTTCACTAAGCCAATAACAAGATTTACATGGAAATCTGGGACAAATTATGAAATTTGTCTTGATACACAGCCCTGAGAATGGTTTCTAACTAATTTCTCCTCAGGTTTTAACATGACCACTTAGAGATACTGGGGTGAAGATGTTCTGTGAAACCTCCTTAAGTCACTGGCAACCTTGCTATGAGAGATACACAGATATAGACAATCAAAGCATAACATTATGAAAGAGGTATCAACTCTATGGTGATAATCCCATTGGTGGGAATAGCTTGTTCTCTAGAAATCTGTGAGAGTTCCCAACTCCCATAATGGCAGGCTAGAGGCTTCAGGCTAACTCCTGCACCAGCATCAACACAATATGTGCATCACGTGGCATACTGGGAATGATGAAGCAGTATCAGTGGGGATGGGGTAGGAAAATACTTGTTAGGGGAGGCTGTTGTGGGAGCTGCTCCTCCAAGGACTGTGTAATGAAGTAATGGAGAGATTGAGAGACTCGGTTATTTGTGTGATACTTAAACCAGGTGTGGGTTGAATCCACAGTACGAGTCTACCAAGTTGTATAGTCTCCAACAAAATCCCTAGGCTTTGGGTTGTGACCAGAAGTGTCCATTCTTGGAATGAGAGAAAACCATAACTACTCTCATCTCAAAGCCCTAAAACTATAGTCAGACAAATTCACAACTTCCTCGAGTTACCTGACCAGAGTGCACGAAACTTCTTAGTGGAAGACAATGACAAATAAAAATCCAAAATTAATTCTTTAGGTACTTTTGTATAACAAATGACATCCTAGCAAATATCAAAGTTACGGAGAGATGAGACACTCTGAACATCTGCATTATAGTTCACCCTATCTGTAATTATAGTTCCAGGAACTCCAGTGACCTCTTCTGGCTTCCTGGGTACTGTACACATGTGGTCCACATATATACACACAGGCAATGCATTCATACACATTAAATAGAATAAACATTTAAAGAACCCAGCATGTAGTTTTAAAAGCATATTTTATATAGCTAAATAGAGATTTGATCATAGAATTAGAGATGCAATATGTGCTGCTTTAAAATCAAATTTGTAAAATAGTTTAACTTATATGGGGCATAGTAGCTTCTTCACAAGCCGCGGCAAGGACTGTGAGAACTTTAGCCACCATTAGTGCCCTCACTTACCTATAGTTCTTGCATCTTCATACCCAGTGTGCTGACCACTCCACATATGCTGAGACTGCTTTTGTAGCTCCATGTATAGTCTCTTCACACAGCTTGATTCATCAGAACAAAGAAGCCTGCACCCAAATCCCATGGGGGAGAGAGCTAAACACTCAGGAGCTCAGACAATCCTGGAACCGCAGAACAATCTGCCACTTCTGCCCACGTTTCCCAGATCCCTGACCCAAGAGGAAACTGCATATTGCCTCTAGATTCAGGAATATAGGAGCAGAGAGCAACAGGAACCTTATGGGTCCTGCCTGCCCCTGTAACTAAACTGAACTGGTCACACAGCTCACTGCACCCAAATCCCTTGGGGGAGAGAGCTGGATCCTCAGAAGTACAGACAATCCTGAGAACTCAGAGAAGACTACTCTCTGTCCACATTCCTGATCCAAGAGGAAATTGCCTAGTGCCATCTGTACCCGCTGGGCATAGAGTCCTAGGAGCAGTCAGGGGCAGGACCATTTGGGTTTATGCTTGTGCAGAGAGCTGAAAGCCATTTGCCAGGCATACCTACACACCTGAGAGCAGAGCTCTCTGTTCCAAGATCCAGCTGAAGGAAAAAGGTCTGCAGGAGTGCTGACACACAGGCCTAAAGGAGGGTCAAGCCACTGTTAGAGACAGCAAGACAAGCTAACACCAGAGACAATCTGATAGCCAGAGGCAAGCACAGGAACCTAAGCAACAGAAAAAGAAAAAAAAAGAAAAAAAAAAAAAAAAAAAAAGATATCCAAACACACCCGAAAAAGCAAGATTTGGATTTAAAATCACATTTTATGATGGTGATAGAGGACTTTTAGAAGGACATAAATAACTCCATTAAAGAAATATAGGACAACACAAGTAAACAAATAGAAGCCTTTAAAAAGGAAACAAAAATACCCTAGAAGAATTACAGAAAAACACAACCAAACAGGTGAAGAAATTGAATAAAACCATCCAGGATTTAAATATGGAAATAGAAACTAGAAAGAAAGCACAAAGGAAGACAACCCTGGAGATAGAAAACCAAGAAAAGAGATCAGGAGTCATAGATGCAAGCATCACCAACAGAATACAAAAGATAAAAGAGAGAATCTCAGGGGCAGAAGATATCTTAGAAAACATTGACACAACAGTCAAAGATAAATCACAAAAAGCTCCTAGCTCAAAACATCCAGGAAATCCAGGACACAATGAGAAGATCAAACCTAAGGATAATAGGTATAGAAGAGAGTGAAAACTCCCAACTTAAAGGCCCAGAAAGTATCTTCAACAAATTATAGAATAAAATTTCCCTAATCTAAAGAAAGAGATGGCCATAAACATACAAGAAGCATACAGAACTCAAAATAGATTGGCCCAGAAAAGAAATTTTTCCCACCACATAATAGTCAAAACAGTAAATGCACAAAAAAAAAAAGGAAAGAAAGAAAGAAAGGAAGAAAGAAAGAAAAAGAAAAAGAAAAAGAAAGAAAAGAAAAGAATATTAAAAGCAGTAAGGGGGAAAAGGTCAAGTAACATATCGAGACAGACCTATCAGAATTACACCAGACTTCTCATCAAAGACTGTGAAAGCCAGAAGATATTGGCATATGTGATATAGATCCTAGAGAACACAAATACCAGCCCAGGTTACTATATCCAGCAAAAATTCTCAATCAACATAGATGGAGAAACCAAGATATTCCATGACAAAACCAAATTTACACAATATCTTTGTACAAATCCATCCCTACAAAAGATAATAGATCAAAAACTTCAGTACAAGGAGGGAAGCAACACCCTAGAAAAAGCAAGAAAATAATCTTCTTGTAATAAAACCAAAACAGGAGAGACACACAAACATAATTTCACCTCTAAAAACTAAAATAACAGGAAGCAACAATCACTATTCCTTAATATCTCTTAACATCAATGGATTCAATTCCCCAATAAAAAGACATAGACTAAAAGACTAGATACGTAAAGAGGACCAAGCATTTTGCTGCATACAGGAAACAAACCTCAGAGACAAAGACAGACACTACCTCAAGGGTAAAAGGCTGAAAACAACTTTCCAAGCAAAATGGTCTGAAGAAAGTGCCCTGGAGTAGGCATTCCAATATCAGATAAAATCAATTTGAACCAAAAGTCATCAAAAAGGATAAGGAAGGACACTTCATATTCATGAAAGAAAAAATACACCAAGATGAACTCTCAATCCTAAATATATATGCTCCAAATACAAGGGCACTTACATACATAAAAGAAACCTTACTAAAGCTCAAAGCACACATTGAACCTCACACAATAATAGTAGGAGATTTCAAATTCCCCACTCTTGTCAATGGACAGATCATGGAAACAGATATTAAACAGCGACATAGACAGACTAAGAGAAATCATGAACCAAATGGGCATAACAGACACTTATAGAACACTCGATCCTAAAACAAAAGGATATACCTTCTTCTCACCACCTCATGGTAATTTCTCCAAAATTGACCATATAATCAGTCATAAAACAGGCCTCAAGAGATACAGAAAGATAGATATAACCCCATGCGTCCTACCAGACCACCACGAGCTAAAGCTGGTCTTCAATAACAATAAAGGAAAGAATGCCCACATGTACATGGAAGTTGAATAATGCTCTACTGAATGATAACCTGGTCAAGGAAGAAATAAAGAAAGAAATTACAGACTTCTTAGAATTTAATGAAAATGAAGGTACAACATACCCAAATTATGGGACACAAAGAAGGCTGTGCTAAAAGGGAAACTCATAGGTCTGAGTGCCTGCAGAAAAGAACAGGAGAAAGCATGTATCAGAAGCTGGACAGAACAACTAAAACCTCTAAAACACAAAGAAGCAAACACACCCAGGAGAAGTAGAAAGTAGGAAATAATCACACTCAAAGCTGAAATCAAACCCACAGAAACAAAAAGGACTATACAAAGAATCAACAGAACCAAAAGCTGGTTCTTTGAGAAAATCAACAAGGTATATAAACCCTTAGCCAGACTAACCAAAGGACACAGAGAGTGTGTCCAAATTAACAAAATCAAATATGAAAAAGGAGATATAACAACAGAGCCAGAAGAAATTTAAAAAAATCATCAGATACTACTACAAAAGCCTATATTCAACAAAACTTGAAAATCTGGATGACATGGATAATTTCCTAGACAGATACCAGGTACCCAAGTTAAATAAGGAACAGATAAACCATTTAAACAACCCCATAACTCCTAAAGAAATAGAAGCAGTCATTAAAAGTCTCCCAACTAAAAAGAGCCCAGGAACAGATTGGTTCAGTGCAGAATTCTATCAGACCTTCATAGAAGACCTCATACCAATACTATCCAAACTGTTCCATGAAATTGAAACCGATGGAGTACTACCGAATTCCTTCTATGAAGCCACAATTACCCTTATACCTAAACCACTCAAAGACCCAAGAAAGAAAGAGAACTTCAGACCAATTTCCCTTATGAATATCAACGCAAAAATACTCAATAAAATTCTGGCAAACTGAGTCCAAGAGCACATCAAATCAATCATCCACCATGATCAAGTAGGCTTCATGCCAGGGACTCAGGGATAGTTTAATATACGGAAAACCATCAACATGATCCATTATATAAACAAACTGAAAGAACAAAACCACATGATCATTTCATTAGATGCTGAAAAAGCATTTGACAAAATTCAACATCCGTTCATGATAAAAGTCCTGGAAAGAATAGGAATTCAATGCCCATACTTTAACACAATAAAAGCCATATATAGCAAACCAGTAGCTAACATTAAACTAAATGGAGAGAAACTTGACGGAATCCCACTAAAGTCAGGGACTAGACAAGGCCGCCCATTCTCTCCCTACTTATTCAATATAGTTCTTGAAGTTCTAGCCAGAGCAATCAGACAAGAATCAAGGGGATACAGATTGGAAAAGAAGAAGTCAAAATATCACTATTTGCAGATGATATGATAGTATATTTAAGTGATCCCAAAAGTTCCACGAGAGAACTACTAAAGCTGATAAACAACTTCAGCAAAGTGGCTGGGTATAAAATTAACTCAAATAAATCAGTAGCCTTCCTCTACACAAAAGAGAAACAAGGCGAGAAAGAAATTAGGGAAATGACACCCTTCATAATATTCCCAAATAATATAAAATACCTCAGTGTGACTTTAACCAAGCAAGTAAAAGATCTGTACAATAAGAACTTCAAGCCTCTGAAGAAAGAAATTGAAGAAGACCTCAGAAGATGGAAAGATCTCCCGTGCTCATGGATTGGCAGGATTAATATAGTAAAAATGGTCATTTTACAAAAAGCGATCTATAGATTCAATGCAATCCCCATCAAAATACCAATCCAATTCTTCAAAGAGTTAGATAGAACAATTTGCAAATTCATCTGGAATAACAAAAAACCCAGGATAGCTAAAACTATCCTCAACAATAAAAGGACTTTAGAGGGAATCACTATTCCTGAACTCAAGCAGTATTACAGAGCAACAGTAATAAAAACTGCATGGTATTGGTATAGAGACAGAGAGATAGACCAGTGGATAGAATTGAAGACAGAGAAATGAACCCACACACCTATGGTCACTTGATTTTTGACAAAGAAGCCAAAAACATCCAGTGGGAAAAGATATCATTTTCAGCAAATGGTGCTGGTTCAACTGGAGGTCAGCATGTAGAAGAATGCAGATTGATCCATTCTTATCACCCTGTACAAAGCTTAAGTACAAATGGATCAAGGACCTCTATTTCATACCAGAAACACTCAAACTAATAGACGAAAAAGTGGGGAAGAATCTCGAACACATGGGCACTGGAGAAAATTTCCTGAACAAAACACCAATGGCTTATGCTCTAAGATCAAAAATTGACAAATGGTATCTCAGAAAACTGTAAAGCTTCTCTAAGGCAAAGGACACTGTTGTTAGGAGAAAACGGTAACCAAGAGATTGGGAAAAGATCTTTAGCAATCCTACAACTGATAGAGCACTTATATACAAAATATACAAAGAACACAAGAAGTTAGACTGCAGGGAGACAAATAACCCTATTAAAAAATGGAGTTCAGAGATAAACAAAGAATTCACAGCTGAGGAATGCCGAATGGCTGAGAAACACCTAAAGAAATGTTCAACATCTTCAGTCATAGGGGAAATGCAAATCAAAACAATTGTGAGATTTCACCTCACACCGGTGAGAATGGCTAAGATCAAAAACTCAGGTGACAGCAAATGCTGGAGGATGTGGAGAAAGAGGAACACTCCTCCATTGTTGGTGGGATTGTACACTGGTACAACCTTTCTGGAAATCAGTCTGGAGGTTCCTCAGAAAATTGGACATTGAACTACCTGAGAACTAAGCTATACCTCTCTTGAGCATATACCCAAAAGATGCCTGAACATATAACAAAGACACATGTTCTACTATGTTCATAGCAGCCTTATTTATAATAGCCAGAAACTGAAAAAAACCCAGATGCCCTTCAACAGAGGAATGGATACAGAAAATGTGGTACATCTACACAATGGAATATTACTCAGCAATCAAAAACAATGACTTTATGAAATTCATAGGCAAATAAACGGAACTGGAAAATATCATCCTGAGTGAGGTAACCCAATCAGAGAAAAACGCACATGGTATGTACTCATTGATAATTGGATATTAGCCCAAATGTTCGAATTTCTCTAGATGCACAGAACACATGAAACTCAAGAAGGGTGACCAAAATGTGAATGCTTCACTCCTTTTTTAAAAGGGGAACAGGAATACCCTTGGCAGGGAATAGGGAGGCAAAGTTTAGAACAGAAGCAGAAGGAACACCAATTGAGAGCCTGAACCACATGTGGCCCATACATATATAGCCACCAAACTAGATAAGATTGATGAGGCTAAAGAGTGCAGGCCCACAGGAACCAGATGTAGATCTCTCCTGAGAGATACAGCCAGAATACAGAAAATACATGAAACCACTGAGCTGAGAATGTTACCCCGTTGAAGGAATCTTAGAAAGGACTGAAAGAGCTTGAAGGGGCTTGATACCCCATATGAACAACAGTGCCAAACAACCAGAGCTTCCAGGGACTAAGCCACTACCCAAAGACTATACATGGACTGACCCTGGGCTCCAACCACACAGGTAGCAATGACTAGCCTAGTAAGAACACCAGTGGAAGGGGAAGCCCTTGGTCCTGTCAAGATTGAACTCCCAGTGAACTGGATGGTTGGGGGGAGTATGGTAATGTGGGGAGGATGGGGAGGGAAATACCCATACCGAAGGGGAGCGGGAGAGGTTAGGGGGATGTTGGCCCAGAAACCGGGAAAGGGAATGACAATCGAAATGTAAATAAGAAATACCCAAGTTAATAAAGATGAAAAAAAGGGAAAAAATGGAATCATTTATGTGGCTACTTCCAGGTAATGTCATATTCATGAGAGTCACACATATCTGAATACATAAGAATACTTAATGGTTTGTCTCCATATATTTCTTGATTGTAATGATTAAAGCTGCTATTAACATATATATATAAATTTTTATTAAATACCCACTTCATATTATCTGAGTGTTTCTGTTTTCTCAAAATGCAGATGTTGGAATTGAACTCCCCATTTAATGATGGGGACATATTTTAAGAAACGTACCATTTGATGATTTTGTGACTGTGTGAACATGGTAGCATGCTAAAAATGTATGGTCTCTTCACCCAATATGGCCTTTGGGTGTGAAGACAGTGAATTTTTGCAGCTTCTCTTGGTGAAATGCAGCAGATTAATTTACTCAAATCACAGGTCAAAACAGGGCAATAATTTAACAAAGATATCCCGATATATGTTATAGTTTCTTCTGTGGAAAGGTTCAGAAAAAGTTGTACTATGTAATGAAGAAACATTTTCATGGCTGGAGATATCACAAGCTTTTTATTTTCCTAAGAGTGTTTCTTAAGATTTTATAGCTCATAGGAATATTCTGAACTGGGAGACGGTGGCACAAGTCTTTAATCCCAGCACTCAAGAGGCAGAGGCAGGTAGATCTCTGTGAGTTTGAGGCCAATGTGGTCTACAGAGCTAGTTCTAAGACAACCAAGGTTACACATAGAGACCCTGTCTTGAAGACTCCCTATAAATAAAGAGAAAGAAGAAAAAATATTCTAGAGACAAGAGGAGAATGGTGAATAAAAGAGGTCAAGAGAATTCTGTATAAATAATGTATTTTTGGAGCAGGCATGCCTTCATTCTCTATCTACTCTTGACTGTGGTTGTGATATGTGTGTGTGTGTGTGTGCGCATGTGTGTGTGTGTGTGTGTGTGTGTGTGTGTGTGTGTTTGTGTGTGTGTGTGTGTTTCAGTTCATGCTTTGGTTTTCCTCCAATGTTGAATCATATTTTGGAATTGGTGACAAGATCTCAGATCCGAGTGGAGGGTTCTGTGAATCTGACTGGAATTTGCACAAGATCTTTGCCAGTGGTGGAATGTCGCGCGCCCAACGTCTCGCCAGCAGGTACGACGCGCGGACACCAGGATCCTTCTGCAGCAAAGCGTTTATTGCATCTTGAAGAGGAGAGAGCGAGCCCCAGAATGGCGCTGCTTATATACACCCTAATGTGGCATGTCCACGCCTGATTGATTTGCTTACCCATGATCTCCTATAGGCACGCCCGGAGTGGGCAAAGACCTGGCACGAAGGCACTCTTGCACATGCGCACACAGTTAACTTCCTGAAAGGAAGTCGGTTGACGCGGCGACGGCTGGCGCCATCTTGTAATGGCGGAGGCTATCCTGGCCTTCCACGTGGGGTGCAGTGGAAGCCAGGGCCATCTAGCGGTGGCGAATGTTATTGCGGCCCTCTACAGTGGAAGAGGTATTCCACCCCTTTTATTTTGTTATATCTGTGTCCATTCTTCAGATGACTATTGAAACACTTCTCTAAATGAACACATCTGTGTAAGTAAACAGGTTTTAGGTCTTATAAATGCTTCTGCTGTACTCAAAACATCCTAGAACTTTGTGTTATAAAAATTTGAACCAAACTCTCAGAGGACTAAAGTTTCAGGTTTCTTTAAAAAAATTTTTCTAACCTTTGGTTAAAGAGTGCTTGCCTGCATGTGTGTATGTATATCATGTGTTTCCAGGTGCCTGAGGAGACCAGAGGTGTTAGAGTCCCTGTAACATCAGTTACAGATAGTTGTGAACTGCCACTTGGGTGTTGAAAACTTAATCCATCCCTCTACAAGAACAACAGATGCCCTTAACTATTGGGCTATTTCTTCAGGCCCAAAGACAAACATTTTAAATAATTATTTCATTGTATAATTTTTTAAATTGGGAAATAAATTGTGTAGATATAACCTAATGAGTCATTTCATCAGGAATATAAAATAGGTCACATCTGGTGATGAATTACATTTTTTAATTTAATTATGGGTATAGGTATTTTGCCTATATGTGTATCTGTGCAAGTTCTGTAGGGCTGGTCCCTGCAGAGATCAGAAGAGTGAGTCAGATCCTTTGGAACTGAAGTTACAGAAAATGGTGAGCCACCATGTAGGTACTTGGAATTGAATCTGGTTATTGTGCAAGAGCAGAAGCTCTTGGCCCATTTTTCCAGGCCAAATCCCAGATAATATGTCTCAAACCTGGAACCAATAACTAACTGAAGTGCCTGTTTAACAGATCAAAGTGGATCTGGCCTAAAGGTTCTCCCTTAGTCCCTACCTGTTGCAGAATATGACTTTCAAGTTCAGGAGCTGGACTGTCCTCCCTCCAGATGTCCTTTACTATGTAATCCAGCTATTTTGGCTACATGACTCGTTTTTCTACCCTTGTCTCTTGTTTCTCTCCTCTCCCCTAACCTCTCTCCTAGCACAGCCTAGCTCAGGGTCATGTTCACTCTGGAATCTCCTGTGCTTGGTTGTGCTCACCCTCATATGTACAACTAAATTTCAACATATCTAATAGTAGCCATGTCGTTTTTAAATTTCTTTTATTTTTCATTCAGCAATTTCTTGACATATTGTATTTGGGGCAAATAGCAGACATGGTGAGTATAAAAATTCTTTTCTTCTTTTTTCTTTTATTGGATTTTTTTTTAATTTATATTTCAAATGTTACCCACTTTCCTTGTTTCCCCTCCAGACACCCGCTATCCTCTCATGTCTCCCCGTGCTTCTATTAGGGTACTTCCCTGTCCACCCACATCCTCCCACCTCTCTACCTTGACATTTTGCTACATTGGGGCATCAAGACCTGACAGAACCAAGGGCCTCTCTCCTCCTATTGATGCCTGACAAGGCCATCCTCTGCTATATATGCGATGGAGCCGTGGCTCCATCTTTGTGTATTCTTTGGTTGGTGGTTTAGTCCCTGGGAATTCTGGGCAGTCTGGTTGGTTGAAATTGTTGTTCTTCCTATGGGGTTGTAAATTCCTTCAGCTCCTTCAGACCTTTCTCTAACTCTTCCATTGGGGACCCTGTTCTCAGTACAATGGTTGACTGCAAGCATCTGATTCTATGTTTGTCAGACTCTAGCAGAGCATCCTCAGGAGACCACTATATTGGGCTCCTGTCAGCATGCACTTCTTGGCATCAAAAATATTGTCTGGGTTTGGTGGCTGTATATGTGCTGGATCTCCAGGTGGGGCAGTCGCCTTTCTTTCAATCTCTTCTCCACAATTTGTCTCCATGTTTCCTACTGTGAGTATTTTTTTCCCACTTGTAAGAAGGACTAAAACATCCACATTTTGATCTTTCTTCTTCTTAAGCTCCATGTGGTCTGTGAATTGTATCTTGGGTGTTCTGACTTTTGGGCTAATATCCACTCATCAGTGAGTACATACCATGTGTGTTCTTTGTGACTGGGTTACCTCACTCAGGATGATATTTTCTAGTTCCATCCATTTGCCTAAGAATTTCATGAAGTCATTTTTTTAATAGCTGAGTAGTATTCCATTGTGTAAATGTACCCACATTTTCTGTATCTGTTCCTCTGTTGAAGGATATCTAAGTTCTTTCCAGCTTTTGGCTATTATAAATAAGGCTGCTATGAACATAGTGAAGCATGTGTCCTCGTTAGATGTTGGAGCATTTCTATATGTCCAGAAGTGGTATAGCTGGATCCTCATAAAAAATTCTTAAGGCAACTGTTTCTTTGGATGTTGAGCAAGAAATATTAAATGAAAAATATAAAACTGGATATATGCATTGGGCATAATAACTAGGAAATAGGCAAGAAAGCATCTGTCTTTGGGAACAAGAAGAAAAAATGTCCCTTTAGCTTCTGTGTTAGAGTAGTCTAAACATTCTTCTTTATGTTCCATATAATGTACCCAATTAACACTGTTTTATTCTTGTCATTAACTGAACATACAGAGAGTTACAAATTCTGTTACCAATGCTTTTGACTGAAAGAATTTGAACAGCAATAAAAATGTATATTATGGCCTAACCAACAGTTTTTGCATGCATATGTGTATGTGTACTGACAGGGTATGGGTATGTGTGTATGATGAATACACACACACACACACACACACACACACACACACTGTGTGTGAGAGCACTGGTGAGGGGTTCTTAAAGGTGCAAGGGTGACGCATTAATATCTGAAACACCATAAAGTCCCATACATCATAGTTGGAATGACCTCATGTGACCTGCATCATGAAATCCCTGAGTGTGTACATACAGATACTGATACAGATGATACAAATACATATACAGATACATAGACACACATATAGCACCTAAACTACTACATGGAATATGTTCATCTGAATTTGTTTCTTTGTAGCCTCTTGATGCACAACAGACTTCATGGTGTCTGAAATAAAACAGAGGTTATCAGCCATACAGCAGATCCCAGAAATACCAGAACAGCTTCATTTAAGTATGTTTCCCTTGTCAGAAAACTGTAGTCACAAACTCATATCAGCATGCCTGTTTTCTTTTCTTTTCTTTTTTTTTTTTTTTTTATTAACTTGAGTATTTCTTATATACATTTCGAGTGTTATTCCCTTTCCGGTTTCCGGGCAAACATCCCCTCCCCCTCCCCTTCTTTATGGGTGTTCCCCTCCCCATCCTCCCCCCCTTGTCGCCCTCTCCCCAACAATCTAGTTCACTGGGAATGCCGAATGGCCGAGAAACACCTAAAGAAATGTTCACCATCTTTAATCATAAGGGAAATGCAAATCAAAACAACCCTGAGATTTCACCTCACACCAGTGAGAATGGCTAAGATAAAAAACTCAGGTGACAGCAGATGCTGGCGAGGATGCGGAGAAAGAGGAACACTCCTCCATTGTTGGTGGGATTGCAGACTGGTACAACCATTCTGGAAATCAGTCTGGAGGTTCCTCAGAAAAATTGGACATTGAACTGCCTGAGGATCCAGCTATACCTCTCTTGGGCATATGCCTGTTTTCTTTTAAAACTAAGTTCATAGGAGTCAGGCTTGGGGGCAGAGTACCTGCCTGGGGAGTGATGGAAACTACATTTCCCGGGATGCAATACGCGAGACGATGGGGGCGGAGTTGAACCAATGGAAATTCGGCATTTATTCTTATTTTGGGGGTGTATGTCTCTCCCTCTCGGTGTATGTGTGTGTGTGTAAGTGTGCGCACGCGGTTTTGTGGTTCTTGTCTGGAACTGGACTTCCAGCGTGGTGTTCTTGGCGATCGTTTTGGCGTTTCTGGGGTTTGTTTACCTAACTGGAAGCTCGGACAGCGTTGGGCTGTTCGGATGGCGGAGAGCCAAGAGCTGTTCTGCAGTAAGGAGGCCCGGCTGAGGCCCAGCGACTCCGCCCAAGTGCCCCGAGCCTTGCCTATGGAAGAGACCTCGGTGACCTGGTCCTTGCTTCCTCTGCAGAATCCAATGGCTGTGGCCACGCACAGGAACCTGGTCCAGGTAAGTGCTGTGCCCTGAGGCTCTCACCCGATCGCAAGAGCACCGGTAGAGGCCTCATTACGACCCTGAAGCTCCTAGCTGGTGTCGCTGGCAGGAGGATATCTGTGTGCTGGGGTTTGTGAGTGTTGCAGAGGGATGACTCTTGCAAAGACCTGGAAGGGCAGCTAGGCAGGGAAGATACAGAGTCTTAGTATCCAAGTGTTTGATGAAGCGGTTGTGAGGTCAGTTTGCTCCTGAGGAATTTGAGTTTAAGTCTTCGACACCGGGAACCAGTAAGAATTGTGAACAGAGGTCCTGTTCAGAAATAGGATTCTAAATTTTCCTGAAGTTACTCAGAGGAAGAACCAACAGGGAGAGACATGATAGGCGGGAGAGGGTAGTGTATTTGTCACAGGTGTGACAGCTCTCAGGTGAGATTCAGAACTGTGGACCATCACATAGATTTGTAGTCATCCCAGGCCTTCTGACCCCAGGATGGGCAGGGTCACTGCATGGCTGAAGCCTGTGAAGACTGCCTATGGCTGCTAGATTCTAACAGCCTCCTCCTTTTTTCAGGTTCCCCTAATTTCAGAACCAGTTATGGAGGTTGGCCTGGTAAGTAAATCCTGCCTTTACCCTCCTTACACCCATACCGTTTTTAGCTTAGTGGTGTCCTTGGTCTAGTATCTCAGTGTGCTCTAGTAGACATGAGTCTTGCAATCTTGAACAGGTTAGATACACAACCCAGAGATGTGTAGGCTGCAAATTGTATGAAATTGTTGGCAAGCATGAACAGAAGTGTAGACGGATACTTTTCCCCCAGCATATGCTAGTATGTGGCTGTGCCTGAAGGGGAGACGGAATTACTTAGACATGTGTAGATAGATCTCCTTTCTCCTTGGAATAAATCAGTGAGGTGCAGCACTCAGACCCAGAATATTTCTCTGAAAACCAGAATGTGTACTTTATATGTGGAAACAACAGTAGGATGTAGAGGAGGCTGGTGAGCCAACCTATTCTCCTCAGGCTCCTTGTTTGTTGCTGGCTGCTGCATGGGAAACCAACTGTAAAATAAGGGAAATAATGTTGTGTTGACACTAATCCTGTGAGTCCCAGATAAGGATTTGAGGATAGACCACAATACAACTTGGTGAGCCAGTGAGTTTTATTGGGGTTACTTACAGAAATGGGGGGTCACTAGATAGCCTTGTTCACAAAAGCCCACTACAGCATGGATCGATGACTCTGGGAAACTGGAATCCTGGAGCACATGGTACAACTTACCGGTAGTGTGACAGGTTTTAGTGTCTTTTCTGGGCACTGGTTTCATCTCTTCGGCTATCTCTGCTGTTTATATTGGGTTGAAAGGGGCCTTGTGCATCACTATGTAGCCCAAGTTAGCTTTGAACTTGTGACAGTTTTCCAAGTACTAGAATTACAGGCATGAGTCAAAATACCTAACTTCCACTGGTGATTGTTCGTTGGAGTCTTAGTTAGGGTTTTATGGCCGTGAAGAGGTGGAAACATTTAATTAGGGCTGGCTTATAGTTTCACAGGTTTAATCTGCTGTAGAAATATTTAATCTCAATCAGGGGTTTTGCCCTGCCTTCAGTTCTTGGATAAAAGACACACAACTTTTATTATTATCATAAGCTTTAATCAGCACTAGAGCTGGGCAGATATCTACCCTTTGTGCTATTAAAATCTATTTCTCCATTAATAACCCCAAGGTATAATTTGCCATGTTCCATCTGTGCAGCTCTTAACTCCAATTGTCTAGCCCTCGTGGCTATGTTCTCATGATTCACCTATCCCATGGCGGCTTCCTTCTCTCCACTTTCTTCTCTCTTTTCATATTCTTGCTCAGACCTCAAGCCCTGATAACCCCAAACCTGGCCTATGTCTCTTCTGCCCAGCAATTAGCTGTCGGTATCTTTATTTAATCAATAATGTTAAATTAAGGAACAAGGTCATGTTGTACATATATGTGTAGTCTCTGTGGGCAACCAGGCCTTGGGGGTCAGTATTTAGCATTACAATATACAGTAAAAGACCAAACGTCAACATTAGTTCATTATTGTCCTGGCACAAAGCATGGCACTGTACATGCAGACTTTGTGCTGAAGGAGCTTAGAGTTCTACGTCTTGATCTTCAGACAGCAGAAGGAGACTGTGTCACTGTACATAGCTTGAGCATTGGAGACCTCAGAGCCTGCCCCCATGGTGACATACTTCCTCCAACAAGGTTACACCTACTCCAACAAGGCCACACTTCCTAATAGTGCCACTCCCTGTGGTCCAAGTATGGGGGCCAAACCTATTCAAAGCACCACAGTAGGTGAGGTTGAACCAAAGAATAGCATCAGGTAGGATACCATTATAACAGGCTTGGGGCTACTTTGTAATGGGGTCTGTGAGAGGAACGGGTTGGATCCTGATTGAATTCCCCAAGGACTCTCTGGTATTGTCTTCTCAGATAATACCCCCCCCCCCGAAGAGCCCTAAAATTATGTATTGAGTAACCAGTAGGTATGTCAAGGGGTTGCTTTCAATGTGTAGTTGTGGTTGTATGTGAGTACGGTTAGAGAGGTGTGTGGAACGAAGAGGTCTATGTTTTTGAGGTGGAAGTGCAAAATGATTATCTCAAGGTCTTAACCTAGTAATGGAAGTTGCAAATCCTTGTTCGGTTGTATATAGGGGGAACGATGTGCAGGACTATGGGCCAGGTCTATGGTAATAAAACATGCAGCTTCACGTGTCAGGGCTAGAGTTAGATGTTGCCCATCATCCTTCTACGTATTGGTGCTGTGCAGGAGTAGTTAGTAAGACTGAGAGAACCTGGAGTGATACTCAGGCCTGATATTTCCTCCTGGGCAGGTAGGATTAGATGGGAGATGTGCATTACATTGGATTCTTCAAAGGAAATGGATCATAAAGTTCCTTTTTTCCTCCTATTATTCAGGGCCTTGTAATCTTGAGGGTGTGGCTGTGGGAATGTAATCATATGAGAAAAGTATGATTCGGAATGCTGTGTGCGGCACTAGGGAGATGGCTCAGTGGGTAAAGAGCTTGCTTTTCATGGATGAGGACCTGAGTTCAGATTTCCAGCACCCATATAATGCGTAGGCCCTGTAGACCATGTCTATAACCTCAGCACTGGGATTGAGGGTGGGGAGCAGAGACAGGTAGATCCCTGGAGTTCACTGTCTAGCCAGTGTGTAAACCGGTGCATTTTAGTTTTATTGAGAAGGCTTATCTCAACAAATAAGGTACAAACAATTAAACATGTCACTCAACATTGACTTCTTGCATGCACAAATGTGCAGAGGTAGTGTGAACTAATTGTCCCAGGACCAGTAAGGAGCATTCCAGTTTTATTGAGAAGGCTTATCTCAACAAATAAGGTACAAACAATTAAACATGTCACTCAACATTGACTTCTTGCATGCACAAATGTGCAGAGGTAGTGTGAACTAATTGTCCCAGGACCAGTAAGGAGTCATAGGATAAAGAGGTGAGCCCATGTTCCTTGGGTCTGGAAGATTTTTAGGGTCTTTGGGGGTATTATCTGAGAAGACAAAATTCAAGTTAGCCTATCTTCTCTCTGAAACATTTTTCTCCCTAACTAGTATCCGTGACAGCCACAGCACTGATAAAAGGGAGGAGTAGCTTTTATCCTAGGCCAAATTTCATCTTTCTGTTTATCTCCCTGTATTTCCGTGAAAGGGTACAATATCAGTGAACAGAGACTAGGCATCAATGGACGATATGATATGAGATGGAAAATAGAGAGAGCAAAGATATATATTGTGGGAAGAAGATTGGAGTGGCTGGAATTCTGAAAGAGAAGCCGATTATAAGCTGAATTGTTTCCACTGTGATAGGATGTGTCCTTTGAGGATGTGACCATTCACTTCTCCCAGGAAGAGTGGGTGCTCCTTGATAAGGCCCAGAGACTCCTGTACTGCAGTGTGATGCTGGAAAACTTGGCACTTGTGGCATCTCTGGGTAAGGTCCTTGCATGGCTCCCAGTGTCCAGGGTTTCATCTACCTTTTTACCTGAGAGTAATTGCTAACTTAGGAGTCATAACAAGTCTCAAACTTTCTCTATAATGTCCTATTCCTTGGTTTCTGCCTATTTCATGGAGTTGTCTTTTCTTTTTTTCTTTTTTCCTTTTTGTTTTTTTTCTTTGCTTTTTGAGTTCTCTTTCTATACATAGCCCCAGATGTATTGGAACTCACTACTAGGTAGACTAGGCTGGCTTTGAACTCATAGAGATCTACCTTTTCTCTGCCTCCTGAATGCTAGAATTAAAGACATGCACCAGGCTTAGTTGTAATTTCCTTATGGCTGCCTTTGTGAGAAATTGCCAATATTGTCACATTTATTTTAAAATGAATCGGGAGCTATTCTTGAAGGACTCTTTAAGTATTTTGTTATGTTTTCTTTCCTATGTAGTATTTTATATTAATTTGCTATGAGTTAGTGTGGGTCACTCATGCTCTCTCTCTCTCCCTCTCTCTCTCTCTCTCTCTCTCTCTCTCTCTCTCTCTCTCTCTCTCTCTCAATATTTACATTTCCATTACCCATGTGGTTGGGGATGAGGAAAGGTCTTGATTGCTTCATAGAGTTGAGAAGTCAAGATTATCTTAAAGGAGACCAGATCTTATGATAGGCATCCAGAGAAGGCCATGTTTACCTTATATCAGGAGGCAGCAGAGTGCCCACAGTGTTTTAGTAAAGGAGTTACCCATATCTCATTTCTACCTTTACTCCTTGTTTAATTCTTTGGCATCTTGAGATTGCACCTGCAACTTTTGACTCTTGGCTACCTTGATGCTCTGTTGCTTGCTTAGTTTTGACATAAGGTGTTATAAGGCACTTATACAGCTTTCATTAGTCCTTGATCACTAACTTCATTTGGGGGCTTTTGCTCAGTATAGACAGATCACCAAGAAACAGTCTGGTGGAGGCTGTTGGCTGAAATTGCTTGGAGACCCTGCTTGTCTTTTCCTATACCTTATTCCTATGTGTTTTGTCTGATGTGATATACCCCATTCTGTATTTGAAAGCAGCTCCCCCAGTATGTCTGCAGCTCTTTTGTTTTTAGAACACTTCAGTGTGTTCATTGCCTCTTCTCCATTTTTTTTTCTGTGATAACCCCTTTTCTATGTAGCACAGGCTAACCTCAGACTTATAAGCCCTTTGCCTTAGATTTCCAAGTGTTTAGAGTAAGGTGTAATCTAAATCCAGCTGGGTTTTTTTGCTTTTTTGTGTCTAGCTTACCTTTGTGATGGACTTTTCCCTCTCCAGCATGATTTCATTAGCATCTCCACATGTATTTCTCTGATTCCAGGTTCCTGTACTGGAATGGGGAATGAAGAGGTGACTTGTGAGCCTAATGCACCTGCAGAAGGGGTGGTATGTAACAAAAGTCCAATTCCCCAGGAGACTCATCTCTTTGAGGTACCTGTCCCAGCTTTGGAAGACATTGTGCACCAGACTGAGTACCTAAGCACACATCCTGTTCTGACACTGGGCTCGGGCAGAACAGGTTCCAGTTTAAATGAAGACAATAACCAGTATCAGAAGAGTTACAGTGGAGGAAAGTCCTGTGAAAGGGATCCTGACAAGGCTTCAGCTATGTCAAGCTGCATATCCCATGTGTTGACCAAGCCATTCATCTGTGGGAAGGATGGGGAGGAGGCCCTCACCTCTACAGTCTGTCTTCAGCAACAGGGTGCTTGTCATAGGGAACAGCCCTCCACGGGCTGTCTTCAGCAGCAGGACACTTGTAGTAATGAACAGCCTCACAGCAGCAGCAAGAGTGGGGAAGCACTTTTGAATGGAAAGAAACATTGTAAGGGCAGTGAATGCCAAAAAGTTTCAAGCTGCACACAGGGACTTGTTCAGTGTCCAAGTGCCTCCTCTGAGAAAAGGCCGTCTGAGTGTAGCAAGTATGAGAAAGCCTTCTCCTGCAATTACAAACTTGCTCAGCACCAGGACAGTCATCCGGGACAAAGGACATATGAGCACAGTCAGAATGAGAAGCCCTTCAGCAAAAAGTGCCGCCTCAACACACAAGACAGAATTTGTCCTCAAGAAAGGCCCTTTAAGTGTACTGAATGTGGAAAAGCCTTTATCTATAAATCTGAACTCATTTACCATCAGAGACACCACCGTGGTAGAGTACATTATGAGTGTAAGGAATGTAGAAAGTCTTTCACCTACAAATCCAACCTCACTGAACACCAGAGAATCCACACTGGGGAAAGGCCTTATCAGTGTGAACAATGTGGAAAGTCCTTCAGACAAAACTCTAGCCTCTTTAGACACCACAGAATCCATACTGGAGAAAGGCCATACGAGTGCTATGAATGTGGGAAATCCTTTAGACAGATCTTTAATCTCATCAGACACAGGCGAGTCCACACTGGAGAAATGCCTCACCAGTGTCGCGATTGTGGGAAAGCCTTTAGCTGCAAAGCTGAACTCACTCAACACGAGCGAATTCATAGTGGGGAAAAGCCTTATGAATGCAGCGAGTGTGGAAAATACTTCAGGCAGTTCTCCAACCTCATTCGACACCGGAGAGTACACACTGGTGACAGGCCTTATAAGTGCAGTGAATGTGAGAAATCCTTCAGTCGCAAATTCATCCTCATCCAGCACCAAAGAGTTCACACTGGAGAAAGGCCTTACAAATGTGGGGAGTGTGGCACATCCTTCACCCGGAAATCTGACCTCATCCAACACCAACGAATTCACACTGGCACAAGACCTTATGAATGTGAAGAGTGTGGGAAGGCATTCAGACAATGCTCTAGCCTCATCCAGCACCGAAGAGTTCATACTGGAGAAAAGCCTTATGAGTGTATCGAATGTGGGAAAGCCTTTAGTCAGAGTGCTAGCCTTATTCAACACCAGCGCCTGCACACTGGAGAAAGACCTTACGAGTGTAGTGAATGTGGGAAGTCCTTTAGCCAGAGTGCTAGCCTGATTCAACATCAGAGAAGCCACAGTGGAGAAAAGCCTTATGAATGTAGTGAATGTGGCAAGCCCTTCACCCATAAGTCTGACCTGATTCAGCACCAAAGGGTTCATACCGGAGAAAGACCTTATGAATGCCATGGCTGTGAGAAATCCTTTAGCCGTAGATCGAATCTTGTCCGACACCAGCGAGTTCACACCTAAGAAGAGTCTTTATCATGTAAGAAATGTGCTGCTTAGGATGTTCTTTATCACAGTACATAGGCAAAAAAAATGCATGAAGATGTATGCCTATCCCTGATTGGGCAAGGCTGGTAAGTAGGCAGCCTTGTGGGTTTTGCTTTTATAAGCACCTGACTAACATAAATTGGTGCCATTCTCTGAGCATCCCAGGTAAGTACCTGGCCAGTGTCCATCATCCTGGCCAGTATTTAATAAAACTTCTTTCAAATTTGGCTCCAAAAAAAGTGCTGATTTACAAGTGTAGTAACACTGGGGTAGACTCACAGCCCTCTCTGAGTTCAAAGATTCATTTAAGTTTCAGAAGTGGAGGTTATTTCAGATATGTGGGAAACTTTGAGGAGACTCATTCCAGTTTTTAGTATGCCCAGGGTCATGTCCAGATTTATGCCTTTTGCAGTGTCTGTGGTAGAAACCCTGTTACTCCTAGCACCTTAAGGATTATGAGTCTGACTGTCCCTGCTGAGTGCTTAGAGATGCAGACCTCTTTACTCTGCTCCGGCCTTAGCTTTGGAGACCCCTCCTTTCCTTACAGGGTGGCATTCTTATTTAGAAAGTGTGGTTTGAGTTGTGCTTTCAACTTTGCTAGGAAAGATAACCTTGTTTAGGACAGATTTTGTTCTCACACCTTGCTCCTGACGAACATTTCCAGGCTGGAACTCACCAACTTGTGAAATGCTTTACTCTCACCTAACTTTTGAAAAGGGAATCTGTTTATGCTCCTTTGATCTTAAAAGTTCTGCTCATTCTGTGGTGTGACTTACCAGCTGACCTGTGATGTCAGCATGAAGGGGTGGACCAATTTCATAGATTTCCTCACTTTCTGTTTGAAGCAGCTGTGTGGAGTATTGGTCTAGTTTTCATGGCTGCACCTACCCTCACAGGAAAGACTTTTTTGGGTTTTGTGTTCCTGACTTACTGAAGTGATTATGATTTTTGAGAGGTAAGAAGTCTTCATGAAGAGGTGTGTTATGACAACCCCAGGTACTTCTGTGCCACCTGAACAATTCTGTCCACTTTTCCACCAGGATGTCACATAATTCCTAGCATTGTTGAGGGTAGTCTCTTCTGCTGGCCTTGTACTAGAGCCGTTGGCTATGTGCTGAATAGTGTGGAGGGTGGCAGTTTGTGATTAGGACAGGAACTGAGTTAATGGATGCAAAGATAATACTGCATTTCTTTATTATGCATATATGTGGCTTGCTTCACATGGACTGTAGTACTTGTATGGAGGTCAGAAGGCAGCTTTTGGAGTTGATTCTATTCTACTATGTGGGCTCCAGAGATTGCATTCAGGTCATTAGCCTTTTGGTGAGCCCTTTCACCTACTGAGCCAACTCTCTGACCCTGGAACATGCTTCTATTAAAAGTTCACCTACAGATGCTCTAGTCATTTTGTGTGAGTTGACAAATTCTCAAGATCTTTTTAGCTATTTCCTGTGGCTCTGGTATTTTTGTCAGAGAAAACAGTGAAATGATTTTGTGGATTCCTATATTTCCCCAGTTCTGCCATGGGCCAAAGTTGTTCAGTCAGAAAAACAAGGTGAGGAAGAAGATTCTGTGGGGTGGAGTATAATTCTGACCTTACTTGTGATTTGAAGGGTAGTAACTTTTATTACTTACGAAGACTGGCTGCTGGTGGAGCAAGGCTATGATTCTCAGATTCTGAGTAGAAAGATGATGGAACCCATATCAGGTTGTGAAAATGTTTTGAGAACAGCAGGGCATCTAGGTATACTGTCTTGGGCTACTTTTCACGGCATTATTTCTGTATCATCTGCATGATTGATACTTAAAGGACATAGCATGGCATTGTGGCATGTGCTTGGAGTTCAAATTTCTAGAAAGGCAGAAGAATGAGGAGTCTATGAGCCCAAGAGTTTGTGGCTCATTGGGAGCAACATAACATGACTCTATCTCACAAACAAAACCTCAATTTGGTAAAGCCTTGAAATCATTACAGTTATAAAAGCGAATTTACCTGTCATCTATATATTTATAATGTGCCCCTTTATTAGCATTTCCTACCTCTCCTGGAAACTGGTGATTTTGTTTTTAAACTTTAATTTTTAGGTGTATGGGTATTTTCTCTGCATGTATGTATATGTGCCTAGTGCTTGGGAGGCCAGAAGAGGGAGAAGGACTGGAGTTACAAATAGTTGTGGGCCATCGTGTGGATATTGGGAACTGAACCTAGGTTTCGTGGAAGAACATCTAGTGGTCTCAACTGCTGAGCCGTATCTTCAGACTTTGCTTTTTCTTAAGCAACATATTAGTTTACATGATTTAGAATTTTAAATTATTGCCTTCAAAGCATGAATGCTTATATATGTATGTATATATATATGTATATATATATATATATCTTGTATAATTATTTCAAGATTCAACAGTGATGCTCATATGAAAACTTGTTACTATTGCTGAATAGTGTTTTGTATGGCTCAACTAATGTTTGTTTATTAATTTATTTAAAAAAGTTTCTTTATAGATTTTTCATACAACAAAGGCTGCTGAGAATATATATTGTCAGTTTTATATAGTTATGCATTTTAAGCACCTTTTGTTAATAACTCAAATTGTAATATAGGAGTTATAGATGAATATTTTAAGAACAATTTAGAAAATGCCAACTGTGATGCGTTTGCTCCCTTTTGTATTCCCACCAGCTGAATGTGAAAGTGGCTGTTTCTGTCCATCCCGACGTGTTCACTATATGAATAGTCCTTTAAGATTTTATCCCATTTGGTGAGTCTACTGTGACATTTTACTATGTATTTCAATGTATTTCCTTAAGTATTCTGAAATAAAACACATTTTTCATGTGCTTAATTGCCGCATCTGTAATAAAATGACTACGTAGTTTTTATTTTCCTTCAGTGAAGTTGTTGTTGTTGTTATTGTTATTATTATTATTAATCATTAATTATTTTGAAACCATGTCTCTCTATGTAGTTTTGGCTATTCTGGAGCTTGCTATGTAGACTAGACTGGTTTAGTACTCACAGAGATCCTCCTGCCTCTGCCTCTGCTGGAATTAAAGGTTCTTGATGCCATACCAAGCCCAGATTTATTTTACAGATAGGACAGAGTGTAACATCAAAGATACACAGGATTTGCTAATGCTTTAGTGTTATGAACAGTATTTTGTTGTGCAGAACAATTGCTTTTGAATACTGGAAGAAAAATTTTTCCTTAAGGTTTTTGTCATACATACAATGACATGCCTATGTTGACCATTGATAAGTAAGTTTAACATACATTTTTAAAAGCCCACCAATCAGTTTCTTAAGTTAAAACACTCATTACTATAATAGGCCCAGGATTGTGGCCTTTCCCAGTTCCCTTCTGTCAGTACTGGTGAGATCAATTTTTGTATGCAGAGATGTCACTATACATAGAGTCTGGGAGAATATGTAGTATCAACATTTTATGGATTCTGTTTCCAACTTATTGATTGAATTGCTGCACATGACCCCAAGAACTCAGGTATTAATCAAACATAGGAACTAAGAGTGGTAGATGTTAAATATTTGTTTTAAAACAATTGTGGGGTTGGGGATTTAGCTCAGTGGTAGCGCTTGCCTAGCAAGCACAAGGCCTTAGGTTCGGTCCCCAGCTCCGGAAAAAAAAAAAAACAAAAAAAAAAAACCAATTGTGATATAACTTATTAGACCTGTGTACCTTTAAAACATTTTTTGATATCTTTACACATCTGTTTCTCCAAAGCAAATGTCCTTCCTACTCTTTTAATATAGTTTCTTTAGTGCATACAATTACTGATAAAGCAACTAATTCTTTAAAAATAATTAAAAATTGGATAATTCCTTACTTGTATACAATGCACTATGAACACATTCTCCTAAATATTGTTACCTTCTCTTATTCTTGTCCCTCTTGCTGATCTTCTTTCCAGCTAGTCCTCCTCCTGGTTTGGAGTGTGTACGTGCTATGTCTACACATGCACATATGTGCGTGCCCCTGTGTGCATGCATTCAGAAGTCACAGCAGATAGTTGAATGTCCTCTAGCATTCTCCATCTTAGTCTTTGAGACAAACTCTCTCATGGCACATAATGTCTTTTGACTGTATTTGCTTACTACTCCCCCTAATTCTTCCCCAGTTTACCCTCTACCTTCTACCCTTTCCTGATTTTCATTCTCCCCCTTCTCTCTCATTATCTATCCTCTCTGTCTGTCTCCTTATCCCCTGACCCTATGTCTAGTTAGTGTTTTTCACATGTGCATGGGTGTGGGATCACCCACAGTAGTATGAGCAGCTTAACATGACTCACATTAAAGAAAATGGGCTCTTCTTCTTCCTTATCCATTAACTGTCAATAGCTCCTCAGCTAGAAGCTCACGAACCCTTTTTCTCTCCCTTTGTAGAAAATCTAGTGGCTTGATCCCCTGCATATAGGTCTTGGGCAGACAACACTAGCTTCTGTGTGTTCAAGAGGGGAACTGTCCTGTCATGTTTAGAGGACACTGAAAGCTTATGGGCTCATAGGACTCCAAGATGACTTAGCAGTTAAGAGTACTTGCTGCTTTTGCAGAACACAGGTTTGGTTCTCAACCCTGATGTCAAGCAGCTGCTCAACTCAAGCTCTGGTGCTTTGACTCCCTCTTCTGCTTTTGAAGGAACGCAAACAGGTACTCCTTCTCCACAAACACACACATCTATGCATGTAAAAATGAAATCAATTGGACATAGTACTACCTGAGGACCCAGCTATACTACTTCTGGACACATACCGAAAAGATGCTCCAACATATAATAAGGACACCTACCCTTCTCAAAATTTTTACCCAGAGTTGCTCCTGTCTAAAGGAAATACATGGGCAAAGAGTGGAGCAGAGCCTGAAGGAAAGGTCATCCTGCCACACCTAGGTACTGCAAACCCAGTCACTATTGGTGATGCCAAGAAGTGCTTGCTGACAGGAGCCTGATATGGATGTCTCCTGAGAAGCTCTGCCACAGCCTTACTGATACAGATGAGGATACTTGAAGCTAACCATCAGACTGAGCATGGGGACCCCAATGGAGGAGTTAGAAAAAAGACTGAAGGAGCTGAAGCAGTTTGCCACCCCATAGGGAAAACAAAAATGTTAACCAACCAGATCCCTCAGAGCTCCCAGGAACTAAACCACCAATCAGAGTACACATGGGAGGACCCATGGCTCCAACTGCACATGTAGCAAGGGATGGCATTGTCTGGCAATAATAGGAGGGGAAGCTCTTGTTCCTGTGGAAAGCTCAAATAGCCCAGTGTAGGGGAATGTCAGGAAAAAGGAAAAATAAAATAAAATAAATTAATCAGGCAGGAAACAGAGAGTGAGATAGGAAAGACTAATTTGAATTTAGTTTACAGCTATTTTACTGAGACTTTTTGCATCTATATTTTTCAAGAAGAGTCACCTATAAGTCTGTTTTTATGTTGAGTCTTTGTCTTATTTTGGCATCAAGAGAACACTGGCTTTGTAAAAAGAATTTGGAAGCATTCTTTCCTTACCAATTTGTAGGGCACCCTCCTGTGGTGAACAACGGCACTGCGCATGCGCAGGCTTTGCACCTGGCATCAGTCGGCCGGTAATATGCTAATGAGGGAGCAGCACCATGCTAATGAGGTAATTCATGCTCCGCCAACCCCTGAAGGACAATTAGCATAGCCTCAGCTGCTGTGTATATAAGGTGAGCACTCTTGCTGCTTGAGGTCCCTGTATCAGCAATGAAGGTGTCCTGCAATAAAGGCTGTTGACAAGGATCCGACGGTGTTGCATCTTCCTTGCCGGACGAGGTGGGCGCCACACCAATTTATTGGAACAATTTGAGGAGTGTTAGTATTAGTTATTCTTTGAGGATCTAGTAGGCTCATGTACCGGGTCTTATATTTTCAAATTTTGAAGAGTTTAAAATTATTAGTTTAAATATAATTACTTAATTACTCATTAATATTTGTTTTTAATATTTCAACTTTATATTACACAGTGGGTTTCTTTTCTAGTTTTATATATTTGAAATTCTGCAGAATTATTGGACACACATTTCTTTTCTAGGTTTGGAAAGAGAATTGAAAATACTCTGCATGCCTTCACCACAGTTTTTCCCTTTTCCAATGCACAAAATCTGAAGGTCAGATATTTTATGGTGTTTTAGAGTTCTTCCAGTCTTTGTTCATATTTTCTTTTCAATTTATTATTGATACTTACTACATTATCTCATTCCTCAATTTGGACTTCCATAACTCACTATTTGTTTTCTGCCTGATCCCTTTTCTTGATTTGGCTCTCTACTGAGGATTTTACTTGGCTTATTCATTTTTTTTCTTTGCAGTATCATTTCAGGTCAGTTATTCCTCAGCATTTCTACTATTATTTTCAGATCTTACCATTTCCTTTCCTATTTCATCCATTCTCTGTTTTTGTTCTTTTAGAGTTTATTCATGTTATTTAATTATTTGAACATACTTAATATCATTTTTTAACTCTTTGTCTGGTAGTTCTTCTAGGTAATTTTCATTTGGTGTCATTATGATGGGGCCACTGATTTGTGGGAGAAACTTTGCTTATGTTTTTGAGCCAGGACTGTACATCTGGAGTCAGTGTGTTAGATGAGGTATTCTTTCTTTTCTATTTTTTGTTTTTGCCTGCCTGCCTGCCTGCCTGCCTGCCTGCCTGCCTCCTTCCTTCCTTCCTTCCTTCCTTCCTCCCTCCCTCCCTTCCTTCCTTCCTTTCTTTCTTTCTTTCTTTCTTTCTTTCTTTCTTTCTTTCTTTCTTTCTTTCTTTCTTTCTTTCTTTTGTGGTTATTCCAATGTTCTGTGAAGAGGTGTGTCCTAGTAGATTTGGTGTATCCTACTCCTCTGGTGAACTAGTTTTGAAAGTCAGGCCCTCTGTTTCCAGTCTTTCTCTGAGGGTAAGGCTTTATTTTGTGTCAGCTAAGACCTTATACCTGGGATTATAACTTGTCTTCTGAGTGTGGATCTTTCCACTACCTGTGATCCTTAAGCAAGATCACATCTGGTTCCCACTCTGGTTCCTCATCTACTTCTGGAGCTTATTTGAAAAGTGTAACTTTCCACGCACTTGTGGATTTGAAGTAAACTCTGCTTCCCCACCTAGGTCTGCAGCTTTTTGTACCATTGCAAGGTGTAGAAATCTCCAAGTGCCAATAAGAATTATACTAGCTCAGGATTTCTCTCTAAGAGAACCCTTTTGATGAATGGACAGAAGTTTTAAAACTCAAGATTCTTTCAATTCCTTCTGTGGTAGTTTGAATAGGTACGGCTTGCAAAGACTCAGGTTGAATACTTGCCCCATAGGGAGTGGAAGTATTAAGAAATGAGGCCTTGTTGGAGTAGATATGGCCTTGGAGGAAGTGTTTCACTGTGGAGACAGGCTTTGAGGTCTCTATACTCAAGTTATACCCATTGTTGAGACAGTCTCCTGCTGCCTTTGAATCAAGATGTAGAACTCTTGGCTTCTCCAGCTCCCTGTCAGCCTGCAGACTGCCATAATTCCCACAGTGATGATTCTGGACTGAACCTCTGAAACTGTCAGCCAGCCTCAATTAAGTGATTTTCTAGAAATCAGAGACATGTGAGAACAAACACAAAGGAAATCCATGCTAAAGTATTTTATTTTTATGTCTCTTGATGTGAATATGTTTGTCTTTTCTTAGATGACAAGAGGATGGTTCCTGAGAATTTGCCAATGGTGATTATTTTCTCACACAGCTGTAGAAATCTTGAGTAACTGGTCACTTCTGGTTTATTATTTCAGGTCTATATTTAAAGATGAGTTTTTAAAGCAGGTGACTTTTTGCCAACTTCATGTCTGTGATCTCAAAAGACATTCATCAAACAATAACAGAGCTTGGACTGAAATATTTCTGGATGACAGTAGATTTAAATTTGTTATATGCCTGCATTGTACAGTCCAAGGAGCTTCCCATTATTCCACATGGCTCCTGAGTTGCTTGCAAGTTACCCCCAGCAACTCTAGGAGGATAAAGGTTAAGCAGAGAGCCATCAGGTACATTGTTCTCTCCTGTACTTTCAACTGGCTGGTGCATCTGAAACAGAATTGCTATGAGAGTGACTGTTCTTGATCCCAACAGACATTTCACTAAGAAATTAAATGTGGCCTACTGCTTATTAGTTGGTTCTGGAAGTTCTGAGCGTCCACTATATTTATTTTTGATCTGCTTCATTGATGTTCTCTATCTGCGGTTCATGGCCTGAACTACTGTCTCCGTGGTGAACTTGCTCTACAGGCATGTGAAGCAGGTCCAGTACATCCACAGTGACCACCATTCTTGTGTCTCACCTGAAGCCAGAGCCACTCAAGTCATCCTGATTCTGGTGTGCATCTATGTCACTTTCTACTCAATGTGCCAAGTAACAAGGCAGGCTTAAGGGGGGACCAGTGACTCTCACTAAAAAAGTGAAGTAGAATAGATAGTAATGGGAAGCTGAAGTCAGGGGGAATCTGAGCTGGAGGAGTGGAGTGGAATAGGGGGTCAGGATCATGTATGGAAGGATACAGGAGAGATGCTCAGAGGGCTAGGAGAATGAATAGAAATATGCAGCTGCCGGGGGTAGGGTGAATGGAATCTCTAGAAAATCCCAGTGACCTGGGATGGATAATGCTCCCAGGAGTCAATGTCAGTGACCTTATATGAGATAACTAACAGTGGGGACGTGGAAGCTGAAGAGGCCACCTTCCGTACCAGGCAGAACCTGAAGTGGAGGGATAAGGACACTAACCTACCTACAAAACTTTCCACCAAAATTTGTCGTGTCTAAAAGAAATGTAGAAACAAAGATGGGACAGTGGCTGAGAAAATGGCCAACCAATAACTGGCCCAACTTGAGACCCATCCTATGGGCAAGCAAGAATCTGTGACACTATTAATGATACTTTGTTATTCTTACAGAGAGGAACCTAGCATAACTGTCCTATGACAGGCTCTACCCAGCAGCTGACTGAAAGAGATGCAGACACCCACAGCTAAACTGAATTGAGGTCAGGCAACTTTTATGGAAGAGTTAGGGGAAAGATTGAAGGCTTTGAATGGGATAGGAAGCCCATAGGAAGACCAACAGTATCAACTAACTTATACCCCAGAGAACTCTCAGAGTTTGAGCCACCAAGCAAAGAGCATAAACAGGCTAGACACAGACCCCCAGAACATAGGTAACAGAGGGCTGCCCTGTTTTTCCTCAGTGGGAAAGGATTTACCTAATCCTGCAAAGACTTGATGTATCAGGGTGGGGTGATGTCCCACCCTCTCAGACACAATGGGGAGTGAAGATGGGGGGGCAGGACTCAGTGATGGGCCATCGGGAGGAGAAGCAGCAATTCAGATATACATAAAAAATACCTATTGATATCTATTGATTCATTTCTTTCTAAATAACTGTGACAACATGAAACCATAATTAGAACCCCATAAACTCAAGAAGGATGACCAAATGTGGATGCTTCACTCCTTAAAAAGGGGAACAAAAATACCCATAAGAGAGGATAGGAGGCAAAGTTCAGAGCAGACACTGAAGGAACAGCCATTCAGAGCCTGCCCCACCTGTGGCCCATAAATATACAGCCACCAAAACTAGATAAGATTGATGAAGTGCATACTGACAGGAATCGGATGTATATCTCTCCTAAGAGACAGCCAGAATATGTCAAATACAGAAGTGAATGCTAGCAGCAAACCACTGAACTGAGAATGGGACCCCCGTTGGAGGAATTCGAGAAAGGACTGAAAGAGCTGAAGGAGCTTCCAACCCCATAAGAACAATGCCAACCAACCGGAGCTTCCAAGGACTAAACCACTACCCAAAGACTGGCCACTACCCGTGAACTGACTCTGGGCTCCAACTGAATGTGTAGCAGTGAATAGTCTTGTTGGGGCACCAGTTGAAGTGGAAACCCTTGGTCCTGCTAAGGTTAGATCCCCTATGTAGGGGATTGTTGGTGGGGGCATTAAGGAAGGGTGGATGGGGAGGGGAACACCCTTATAGAAGGGGAGGAGGATGGGTTAGAGGCTGATGGACAGGAAACCAGGAAAGGGAATAACATTTGAAATATAAATAAGAAATACCCAATTTAATAAAAATGGGGGGGAAGCCTGTACTAGACAAAATTGGAAAATCTAAGTGAAATGGACAATTTTCTAGACAGATACCACTTACCAAAGTTAAATCAACATCAGGTAAACTGTTTAAATAGCCCTATAACCCCTAAATATATAGAGGTAGTCATTAAATTCTCCCAAACAAAAAAAAGCCCAGGGTCAGATGATTTTAGTGCAAAATTCTATCAGATTTTCAAAGAAGAAATAATACAATACTCTTCAAACTAGTCCACAAAATAGAAAGATAAGGAATACTGCCAAACTTATTCTGTGAGTCCACAGTCACCTAGATACCTAAATCACCCAAAGACTCAACAAAGGGGTGCAGAGATGGTTCAGTATATGAAAATCCATCAATGCAACCCACCATATAAACAACTTGAAAGAAAAAAATCACATGATCACTTCACTAGATGCTGAAATAGTCTTTGATAAAATCCAACACCCCTTCGTGTTAAAAGTATTATAGAGATTGGCAATACAAGACACATACCTAAACGCAATCAAAGCAACATATAGCAAGCCAGTGACAGACATCAAGCTAAATAGAAAAAAATCTTAAAAGCAATTCCACTAAAATCAGGGACTAGAAGGCTGCCCTCTCTCTCCCTATCTATTCAATATGGTACTTGAAATTCTATCCTGAGCAATAAGACAACAACTGAATGAGATCAAGAGGATACAAATTGGAAAGGAAGAAGTCCAAGTATCTCTATTTGCAGATGATATGATAGTATACATAAGCATTTCCAAAAATTCTACCAGGAACTACTACAGCTGATAACTTCAGCAAAGTGGCTAGATATAAAATTAACTCAAAGAAATCAGTAGATTTTTATTTATACAAACGATGACCAGGTTGAGAAAGAAATTAGATAAATAACACCCTTCACAATATTCATAAATAATATAAAATATCTTGGGGTAACTCTAACCAAGCAAGTGAAAGTTCTGTTGATATTCAGGTTTGGTTCATGGCTGCCAGGTTTCAGACATGTTATGTCAGTTTTCATGTATCTACTTAGATAAGCATATGTGGTCAATGTTAGAGTAAGTTTTATGAGGTGCTGAAAAGACAATATATATTCTTTTGTGTTTGGGTGAAATGTTCAATTAATCTGTGTTAGGTCCACTTGGTTTACAACATCAGTTAGCTCTAGCATTTTTCTGATTATTTTATGTCTGGATAACCTGTCTACTAGTGAGAGTGAAGTGTTAAAGTCTTCCACTCTCTGTGTGTGTATGTGTTTCAAAAATGTTATTTAAGTATAGTGTTCCTTTTATGTACTTGGGTGCCCTTCTGCTTGATTAAATATTTCCTTGGCAGAATTTTCCTTTGATAACTGTGTAGGGTCTTTCCATCTATCTTCTGACTAGTTTTAGTTTGAAGTCTGTTTTGTCAGACATTAAAATGGCTACATCATCTTGCTTTTTAGTTTCATTTACTTGGAGTAACTTTTCCTTACTTTTACCCTGAGGTGATGATGTCTGTCCTTCATGTTAAGGTATGTTTTTGGAAGCAGCAGAAGTATGGATCCTGTTTTCACATCCATTCTGTTAGTTTGTGCTTTTTATTAACTGGGAAATTGTGACCATTAATATCAATGAATGATGTTTGTTGATATTAGTTATTTTCTTGTGAGAGTGTGGGTGTGTGTGTGTGTGTGTGTGTGTGTGTGTGTGTGACCAATACTCTTTAGTTGGTGGTTTAACCCCTGGGAGCTCTTGGGGTTCTGTTTGGTTGATATTGTTGTTCTTCTTATGGGGTTGCAACCCTCTTCAACTGTTTCAGTTCTTCCCCTAACTCCTTCACTGGGGTCTCTGTGCTCAGTCTGATGATTGGCTCTACTGGTCAGGTCTGGTGGAGCTTCTCTGGGGACAGTTGTAACTGGCTCCTGTCAGCAAGCTCTTCTTGGAATTAGCGTAGAGTCTGGGCTTGATGTCTGCAGATGGGATGGATTCCTAGGTGGGGCAGTCTCTGGATGGCCTTTCCTTTAGTCTCTGTTCCACTCTTTGTCCTCATCCTTTAAACAGGAGCAATTCTGAGTTAATATTTTTGAGATGGGTGTGTGGGTGACCCCATCCCTTATCTGGAGGTCATGCCTGACCTCTGGATAGGGTCTCTATAGGTTCTCTCTTTCTTTTATTGGGTGGTTTAGCTAATATCATCCCCATTCATCCCCATTGGGCCATTAGAGCTTTTTTAATAAATCATGGAATGCCTTACTTTCTCCTTATATTATGACTGAGAGCTTTGCTGTGTATAGTATTCTAGGGTGGGTCTGTTATTACTTAGAATCTATAGCACACCTATCCAGGTCTTTTGTGTATTAGAGTCTATTCAGAGATCAGCTGTAATTCTAGTCGGTCTGGCTTTACATATTAGTTTCTTTTCCTTGCTGATTTTTAATATTCTTTCTCTGTTCCATATGTTTACTGTGTTAATTATTATGTTGGAATTGCACTTTCTTTTCTGATCCTGTCAATTTGGTGTACTTTGAGAGGTATCTACTTCTTTAAGATAAGTAAATTTTCTTATATTATTTTGTTGAAAATATTTTTCTGCTTTTGACATGGGTTTCTTCTCCTTGCTCTATTCCTATTATTCTGAAATTTGGTCTTTTCACAGTATCCTCATATCAGCAGGTTTTTTTTTAGATTTATCATCTAACATTTTCATTGTCCAATATAATATCCATTTCATCTCAGTGCCTGAGATTCCCTCTTCCATTTCTTTTATTGTAGGGATGAAGTTTATGTCTTGAGTTTCCTCTCCAAATTCCTAAATTTTTCATTTCCAGATTTCCCTCGGTTTATGTTTTCTTGTTTGATTCTATTTCTACTTTCAGGTCTTTATTTCCTTCCATTATTTGTGCTTTCATAGATTTCTTTAAGGATTTATTCATTTCCTCTTTAACGACATTTATCATGTCTATAAAAGCTGTTTAAAAGTCTTCTCCTTGAGCTTTAGCTATGTTGAAATACTCAGTACCTGCTCTAGTAGAATCTCTGGGCTCTAATGAGGCTATATTACCCTGGCCGTTACTGTGTTTAAATTTGGTGTGTAGGCATCTGGGATTAGGGAAATTATTAGTGTGGGTACTGATATCTGGTCTTTCTTTATTGGGTGGATATTTGTTATTTGATTTCTGTTACCTTCCTTGGGTTTTAGGAGTATGTGCTCTCTGTGTGTTTTCTGGTAGGAAGTTATTCTTGGGTCCTGCTATGTATGGCTACTTGTTGTTCCAGGTAAAAAGTATTTCTAAGTATTGGGAGCTGATCTTTTGAAATGGGGATTGACTTGGGGGCTTGTTTGATAAGGTCCACAGGAGGGAGGAAATAATGGCATTCCACAAATATATATATTTGTTCTAGGAATAGGGGCAATTAGTAAGGAGAAGACATAGCAAAAGGTCTGCTACAGAGTTGGGGATGAGACTGGAGAGTCTCCAGAAGCTTGTTCATCAACTAACCTGATGTATACAGCAGCAAATATCAAAATGAAGAGATTGTGTGTCAAATCATGTAGAAGGGAATTAATGGCAGTGTATGTTGTGTTCTAACCTGCACATGCACACTATGCCACCCAGGCACCCATATTCTTAAATATTCTCACATATTATAGACATACAAAACAGAATTTATTTCTCCATTGCTAAACTTCTCACCTGAAGAGACTGGAGGGAACACAGACCTAGGACCTGAACCCAGAGGGCAACAGACAGAAGAATTTTAATGTCCTTTCTGAGAATGGTCTTCCACAAACTCAGATCCTACTTGTTTACTCCTTTAATGTCAAGACATTTATGATCATGGGTTAAAATTTCTCCCAAATAACTTCATATGTAAACTTACTGTGATCCTGGGGAGTTTCCCTTTTTAACACTTATGTCCTATGGTGCTTTCAAGCAATCACAATCAGCTCAGCAGCACAAAACGGATAAAGTTGCTATGCAGAACCATCAAATACATCAGTTTCCACTGTTCATTCAGCTGGCTTGTGCACGTGCCATGAGAATGACTGGTCCTCCTAAGAACAGGGATGGCAATAATATTCAATTTTGGATGCTGTGCTGGTTTTGTTTCTGAAACACTGTATGTGTTCTTGCTCTGCTTTACTAACAGTCTGTGTTTTAGTCTCATTGTTTGAGATAGTGTCACCATAGTGAACATCTTCAGCTGGGAAAAGGAGCAGGTAGAGTGTATTCACAGTGCCAAGTACTGCCCTAGAGTCTTCCTTGTATCCAGAGCCACCCAACCCATTCAGTTCCTCATGTGGACTTTTCTTTCCTACTACTCATTATCCTCTCTCCTGCTTCTTTATATAGTAACTTTTGTTGATAATCTAAGACTATCATCTCAAAATATAGTTGTATTGTAGAGGCATATCGTCATAGACTCATGTGTTTGAATTTAATTACCATGCTTACTGCCATGATGATAATGAACTAAACCTCTGAGCTTTAAGGCAGCCACAATTAAATGTTTTCATTTATGAAAATTCGCATGGTCATGGTGTCTCTTCACAGTAATTAAACCATAACAAAGAGAGAGAGAGAGAGAAGTTGGTACCAGGGGATAGAATATTGCTGTAATAGGCCCGGCCGTGATTTTGTTTGGAGGAATCTGGAAAATTTTGGGACTTGGAATTAGAAAAGAAACAGTTGAATGCTTTAAATGGAATTTAGTGAGCCATACTAGTAGAAGCATGGGTGACAGTGAACTATGGGGGCCTTGTCTGAGAGGTTTCAGAGAAATAGAATGTGATAGTATCTGTCCTAGAAACCATCTTGTGACATTTTAGTGAAGATTGTGGAATTTTATTTTTCTTTGTCTGAAAGACTTGTCTTAGGTTAAATTGTAGAGTTTTGGATTGATTGTGTTTATGGCAATTTTAAATTAGCACTGTGTAGACTATGTTGTGTGGTTATTAATGGCCACACTTCTGCAAATCTATAATGAAATGGAGCAGGCTGAGAAGGGAAAGTTACAAAATGTACAATTTTAACAGAAAAGGAACATCAGAAAGTGGAAGATAGCTAAATCCTGATTTTAAGGAGACAAATAGAACAAAGAAAAATCTGCTGTTAAATGGAATAAAAGGAGTGGTGGCTTTGGGCAAGATTACACTCAGTTATGACTCCAACTTTTGAAAAATAATCAAATAAAATCTTAGAGTCTGGTGTGAAAACATAAGCTTTTTATCTCAGGATTCAGGGGCAGAGACAGTTGAACCTCTGAGTTTAAACTGACCTGGTCTACAGATTGAGTTTTAGGACAATCAAACTTAGGCAGTGAAGGAATTCATTGAAGACAGAAAGCTGGTGAAGATGTCATTGAAGGAGGGGAACATGTTCCAGCTCCAATAAGCAGCAGAACCTGGCAGCATCAGGAATATGGCTCTGTTTTTAGAGTCTGGGATAGTGGAATTAGATTATGGAATCTCTGGCTGAGACTGAGGAAAGATACTGAGACCAGGTGTGTGGTAGTGATGTCCCTTTTCTAGGCAGGGTGGTCTAGACAGTCCTAGAGGCCATTGCATGGAGCTATGAACTGAAGCCTTTATTACCTTGTAGAACCCAATATGTTGGAGATGCCAGAGCCATAGGATATCTGCCATGGAACTGCTAAAAGGGAGTGGAACTAGCCTATTAGAAACAATTGTGTTGCATTTAAACAAAGATGAGAGGAGTAAGAGATCTGAAGAGTGTTTTGACATCAGACATGGAGAGGCAGAGTTTGGAGTCTGCCTAGCTGCTTTTCAGTCTTGTTTGGTTCAGTATTTTCCTACTATGTTCTCTACCTTTGTGAAAGAAAATATATATCCTTTGCCATTATATTTTGGAAGTACATGATCTTTTTTTTATTTTGATTTGACAGGGGATTATAGCTAAGAGTATGCATGAATCTCAGAAGAGACTTTGAACTTTGAACTTTAAAAGAAACTATGGGGAATTTGTAAGTTGTACTGAAAACACGTCTGCATTATTTTATGATTTCAAGCCTATGGGAGGCAAGGAGTAGAATGTAATGGTTTGAATAGGAATGACTCAATAGACTCATGTGTTTCAATGCTTGATCATAGCGAGTTGCACCATTAAGAAGTGTGGTCCATTTGAAGTACTTGGGTCCCTGGGGGGAGGGCTTTGAGGCCTCAGAAACTCAAATCTTGCCAATGTGTCTCTGTCTTCCTTCTTGCTGCCTGTCAATCTTGATATTGAACTTCTCCAGCATCATGTCTTTCTACAGGTCACTATGTTTCCTGCCACAATTATAATGGATGAAACCTTTGATCTGTAAGCTAGCCTCAATTTAATGATTTCCTATATAAGCATTGCCATGGTCATGGTGTCTGTTTACATCAACAGCACCTTAACTAAGACATTCTTATTCAGCAGTGAACCCAGCACGCTACAATAATGTCTTACCCAAGCAAGATATGCTTCCCAGTACAGTTGTTGCACAGCTGTTCCTGAGGTAACCAGTTGCTTTTTGATTGAATCTGTGAGCCATGTCTTAAGAGAGAGTTCATGCCTGGTCTTTTAAATCCAGTCAAATTCCCAAGGCTTTGGAAATAATAGACCCTATATGATAACCCATTATAGCTGTTTTGCTAAATGGTCATATTACCAAATGCTTTTTAAATGTTTATGTTTGTATTCATAGATTTGTATGACACTAAACCTTTGACAGAGAAGTTCCTTTGTAGTAGGCTATAGTTAAAAAAGACTAATAACTAGTCAACTGCTTAGAAATAGTGGCTATAAGTGTTCAGATATAAAATGTTGTCTTCTGTGTATGACATGTCTGCTGGCCTTATGAGCTCCTGTGGTTACCCACACAAGGCTCTGCAAAATTAATTCAGTTTTAAGTGGCACATTCCAACATGGGTAAGGGGAGGAGTTACTGAGGCCCTACTCATATATATGGACCTATTTGCAGTGGATTGGGTCTAAGAGCGGGAGAGTCACTTTTCTTTGGGTGTTTGAAAACTGAAACATTGTCCAAGGCATAGTGAATGATACGAGCATATGAATATGACTAATTAGACTTGGTAGGTGATGTTTAAAAATGACAAATAAAGAAAAGAAAAGATGTGAAATTGGGAGGGAGATCTACCAGAAAGGATATATTGGAGAAGGGGTAGGGGAGTAGATATGATTAAGCTACATTGTATATATGCTTGAAATTTTAAGATAGTAAATAAATTTATTTTTAAAACCCTGTAGACCTCAAAAATCCATTGACTCTTTCTGAAATCCATGCTATCAAATTCCATGTACACAATGCATTGCAATAAGTTTGCTATGAAGTTTAGAGAAGTCTCATTTATAATAGCTCAAATTGGAGTCACACGTAAGCTATTCACATATATAGTGGTAAATACATGCAAAGTATTTTCTTTAGACATCAAGACTAATGGACTACAGCAGTACACAAAACAAGCAAGAAACATTCAGAAAATGCTGATTCTAATAAGTGAGATTTAATGATCTATGAAATCTCCCATTCTAATGTCTCTTACTGCTGGTTATTCAACGTCTGAAATCTCCCAAGATATAAGGTCTTGAAGATAAGCAGTCAGATCTTCCCAGATTCAAACAGAGCCATGTAACTTCCTTGTGAATCCCTGGAATGGGACTTGTGTGGCTCTGCTTGTGACACCTTGTATACTCTAAAGACTCACAGAAAAATTTTTCTCTCAACTCCTCATAATTGCTTCTGTGGATTTGCTGTCTAAAGCAAAGTTGTTGAAAAGTTATTCTCAGTCCTCTGTGCACCTGTTGCCATGGATCTAGAGTTGAAAGTCACAGGTCCTTAGAGGACAAAGACCAGGAAGTTATAAGCCTGTGAGGAACCAGAGTCTTATCTCAGCAAGGCATACTCAACTCCTCACTACAGGACTCTTCTACCGTGGTTTCTCAGAGCACACAGTAAGTACATAAGCTTTTTATACCAAGTCACAGATGACCAGAGTACCTACATGTAGAAGAGAATATGGGAGAGCCACTATTGCTTAGTATTGAAGCAATACCCTGAAAAGGCTTTCACATAAAATGAGAGCTATTTCCTGGTTTTTTGTTTTGTTTTGTTTGTTTGTTTTTTTTAAAACTTTCTCTTGTTTGTTCCATTCTGTGCAGATCAATGCTTCCCACAATCTCCAATGTTTCCCTTCCTATTTTGTGAGACCTCTGCATTTTCATTCATATTTATGACATATATATATATGTAAATGAAAACATTCAGAGAGATATAAAATAGGTTGAAGGTAGATAGATGATTGATATATAAATAGGTAGTAAATAATGTAGTGGTGTGTGTGTGTGTGTGTGTGTGTGTGTGTGTGTATGTGTGTGGTGTGTATGGTGTGTTGCTAAGCAGGTGAACAACAATACCCAGCAATGTCAAGCAGGTGGTATGATCTAAACTTAGATACAGATGCTTTGAGTAAACACTTTTACTTGCACTGTGTCTCCTGCCCCCACATCGCCCTTATTAGGGGATGAATTCTGCTCTTTCTATTCTTTCCTGGTGAATAAAAGTTGCTAATCTTTTCTTTTAAGATTCATGTTTATTATTTTAAATAACATTTATTTACATGTATGCTTGTTCATGGGTATGTGTGTGTTGGAGCAAGTAGAGCCCAGACATATCAATTCTACCTTGAGCTGGAGTCGAGGGCATATTCTCTGAAGGAGCAGCAAGTGTTCTTAACCACTGCCTTCTCTTTCCAGACCACAAGTTACTAACCTTAATATCACAGGGACATAAGCCATAGTGACATCATAAAATCTTTTAAGAAACCAAAAGAGATTTTTATTAAAATAGATGTTTTGAACTAGGTGCTTCTGTGTGACTGAAGGGACAGTGTGTACATTGAACAACATGGTTCAAACACAGTGAGACTGGCTGTTCTTTGTAGACTGAGCCAGAATTTCTGTGTTTCAATAGAGAATTATTTCAGTTGGTTTTGTTTGAGACTATAAATATCTTTCTGCATCAGTTTTGGGGATGACAGGGAAAACACAGTTATTATTATCCTCAGCACCTCACTGTGAGAATAGAGAAGGGGAGTCTTAAATGAAATCTGAAGGAGAAAGCTCACTATTGACAGGTATGGTTTTGATCATTCTTGGTATATTCTGAAACTTGGGAGACTTTTAGGACATGAGCACAGTGTTTGAATAAAACAGTGAGGAGAGTCTTGTCAGTTCCAGAGCCTAAGAAACAACATCATACACTGCATAGGACCAGGCTCAAGTGAGGAGCACTGCACATGGAGCAGGGCCACAGGGAATTCTGTGAATTGCTGCTTCTGAGTGCTTCCATATGTCAGTGAATTCACTGTGATTATATACAAAGCTCGTCAAACTCCCTTGATATCCAGGCTGAGAGACATTTTTCTCCTTTTCAAAATAAATTTATGGAAAATTCTCCATTTAAGTATGTCAGAGCTATGACTAGCATTTGTTTTCTGGTTTGGACCTTTTATTAGTTTTTCTTCCTGTGGATGAAAAAATTCATACTGAGCCATCTATACATCAATGACCTCTTTTCTTTCTAGATGTCCCATTATATCTTTCTATCTTCCCTTTATCACTTTTGGATGAATTATTATTCATTATTGATGGATGGAATGCCTGAACCCAATATGATGTTTATCATGTAATCTGACTCACTGGAGCTGCCTTGTCTGAATACAGTGACTATTATCATATTTGAAATTCAGCATTGCTCAATAGCCTGACAGATTGTAACTTGTGAACCAATATATTTTGTCTTACTTCCCTTTCCTGTCTAATTCTATGCAAGTGTGCTATGTTAAATCTCTCTTGTTCTTTTTTTTTTAAGATTTGTTTATTTAATATTATATATAAGTACACTGTAGCTGTCTTCAGACACATCAGAAGAGGGCATCAGATCCCATTACAGATGGTTGTGAGCCACCATGTTATTGCTGGGAATTGAACTCAAGACCTCTGGAAGAGCAGTCAGTGCTCTTAACTGCTGAGCCATCTCTCCAGCCCCCGTCCCTCTTGTTCTATACACTGTGTTTGATTGCTTTGTCCCTACCTCGTAACAGCTCTTAACCATAGAAGCTTAATGCAACTACCATATGACTTCATATAAAAGTATATTGAGAAGAATGTTGAGACGAAATCACTACGAGTTTCTTCTGATACTGGCACCATCAGGAACACCTTCCTACACTGGACCATTCTTAATGCCCATGTATTTGAGGCACATGATTAGTAGATGCACTGAGAGCTAGAGTGGTCCAAAACGTCACAGAAGCCCCTATGAAAGAGCTAAAGGAACTTAGGTCTGTTTGGAAAAGTGGACTCTGTCTCAGTATGGACCTCAAAGGAGTTAAGGTTATGGTTCCTGGGAAATTGGCTTATCACCCTGAAAAACTGGAGTTATCTCTCCAGGACCACTGTGTGCTCAGAATCTGAGGCCTTTGAGATATTCTGTGCCCCAATTGTGCAACTCAGCTTGATAAACTTCTTGCTGATTTTGTCCCATTTCTCCCTGAGAATATCATATAAGATGCTATAGTTATTTTTAGATAAATAACTATTTTTTTATAAATTTAAGTAAGTTCGTTGTTTAAAATGAGACTGACACATATGACAAGGGTCCATTTGCATTTATATCATGTAATATAACCTTATATCAACTTTGAAAATTCCTGTTGTCTAGGATCAAGGTTACTGAAGTTCAAGGAGAGGATCCCTTTGACTGTTTGATGAAGTAGAGCGTGCTTTTTCAAGCTTTGGAGGTAAAGGAACATTCAAGTTGTATGTTATTTTCATAGGACACTCCAGACCTTTATATATTCTCAGGAATGCATGCATGATGGGAGGGAAGTAATATCCATAGAGGAATCCCTTTAACAACTCATTTCATGTCAGTTTCTTAGTCTAGTTAATGGTTTGTATAGATTTTCACCAGTTCAACAATCACAATTGTTTGATGAATTTCACTATTGATTTCACTGTTACTAACTTCTATTTGTTTATGGGAATATCTTTATAATTTCTTCTTCATTATTTTTTATTTATTGACCTATTGCAAAAGGAGCTAATATTCCATGATGAATTGTTTCAAAATAAATAAATAGATAGATGATAGATAATAAATAAATAATAAATAAATAAATGTATTATTCTTTCATGTATTCCTTCCCAAACAAATCCTTCCATCTCAGTCTTCCCCCTCTCTTCAGAAAAGAGCAGCCCCCCCCAGGATATCAATCAAACAGGGCATAAGAAGTGACAGTAAGACCAGGCATACACAATCAGATAAAAGCTGGATAAGGCAACTCAGTAGGAAGAAAAGGGAAAAGAAGAAAGCAAAACAGTCAGTGTCAGCTCTTGCTCCCACTGTTAGGATTTCCACAAGAACACCAACCTACTCAATCATAATATATGCAGAGGGTCTAGGTCAGATGCCTACAGACTCCCTGATCTCCAAAGTTCCCATGAGTCCCTGTCAGTTGATTTTGAGAGCCCTGTTCTCATGGTGTATCTTTGAGTATTCTAGTTCCTCTGATCCTTCCCTGCCCTTCCTCTGCAGGATTCCCTGAGCTCCACCTAATATTGGGTTGTGGAACTCTGTATTTGCTCCCATAAACTCCTGGATGAAGTCTCTCCGATGACAATTCTGATTGACTCTTGTTCTAGCACTGTTGTTGTAAAAATATAAAAATAAAAAAGAGTAGTTGTCTTTTACCCTGCTAGGTCCACGCCGCAGTGCCCCAGATATCTACTAGATATCTTGGTGGAAACACATCCCCACCCCTCGGCGACCTAGTGTCTCTTGCCGCCACACACTTTCCTATACTCAAATCCTCACATAAAAGACTACACAGCCCAATAATCTTTGACCCAATTGGTAAGATATAATTGCCCATTTAAACATACAAAGCCCGGTACCATCCATCCCTTAAGAACATTGATAACAATCTAAATATACAGAGCAGAATCTTAACATCACCTGCCATGGTTTCTCCCCACTCTCTCTCCTCTGTCCTGTCTCTTCCTCCCTCTCTTAGTCTCCTCCTCCTTCAAACTTCTCTTCCGCCCCTCCTTCCTTCTTCTCCAATGACAGGCTTCCTTCTATCCTGTATAGCATACTCTGCAGACAGGACAAACTGTACGTTGAAGGTTTTGTGGCTGGGTTGTTTTTCCACTCGGTCTTTGCATGGTTATAGGAGATAGTGTATTTAGGATCCCTGTTACCCAATGCTAAAAGCCTTTGGTAGAGTTACTCTCATGGGTTCCATGGAATTTACATTGTACTAGGTTTCCAACTGCCTCCAAAGCGCCGACTAATTCCAATAGCTTCTCCTAGTATGTTTCTGCCCCTACTTCTGTACTACTACTACTACTACTATTACTTCTTCTTCTTCTTCTTCTTCTTCTTCTTCTTCTTCTTCTTCTTCTTCTTCTTCTTCTTCTTCTTCTTCTTCTTCTTCTTCTTCTTCTTCTTCTTCTTCTTCTTCTTCTTCTTCCTCCTTCTCTTCCTCTTCCTCTTCCTCTTCTTGTTCTTCTTGTTCTTGTTCTTGTTCTTCTTGTTCTTCTTCTTCTTGTTGTTGTTCTTCTTCTTCTTGTTCTTCTTCTTGCTCTTCTTGTTCTTCTTGTTCTTCTTCTTCTTGTTCTTCTTCTTCTTGTTCTTCTTCTTCTTTTCTTCTCCTCCTTCTTGTTCCTCCTCCTTCTTCTCCTTCTCCTTCTTCTTGTTCTCCTTCTTCTTCTTCTTGTTCTTCTTCTTGTTGTTGTTCTTCTTCTTCTTGTTGTTGTTCTTCTTGTTCTTGTTCTTGTTCTTCTTCTTGTTGTTCTTCTTCTTGTTGTTCTTCTTCTTGCTCTTCTTGTTCTTCTTGTTCTTTTTCTTGTTCTTCTTGTTCTTGTTTTCTTCTTGTTCTTCTTGTTCTTGTTCTTCTTCTTCTTGTTGTTCTTCTTCTTCTTGTTCTTCTTGTTCTTGTTCTTGTTCTTGTTCTTCTTCTTCTTCTTCTTCTTCTTCTTGTTCTTCTCCTCTTCTTCTCTTCCTCTTCCTCTTCCTCTTCCTCTTCCTCTTCCTCTTCTTCTTCTTCTTCTTCTTCTTCTTCTTCTTCTTCTTCTTCTTCTTCTTCTTCTTCTTCTTCTTCTTCTTCCTCTTCTTCCTCTTCCCCTTCTTCCCCTTCTTCCTCTTCCTCTTCTATATTTTTATTTACATTTTAAATGTTATCCTCTTTCCTGGTTTCCCATCCATAACCTCCTTATCCACTCTGAGAGTGTATTGACCCTCCTGTAAGCCTGTGTGTCAGCACTCCTGGAGACCAGCTTTCTCTCCGTGGGATCTGGGTACAGAGAGCTATGTTACGGCACCTCTGTACTTCTTAATAAGCTTCTTTGGCATGTGACATAGCTTATAGATCATCTCCTAAAGCAACTTGTCCTATCTTTTTTTTTTTTTACCTCTGATCCCCTGGATTTTCCCTCTCAGACCCCTGTCAAGGAGTAACACCTGCTGGCTCAGGACAGAGATGTTCCTCAGCTGGTTAGGGAGAGGGTTTTGGATTCGCCTTTCTTTTTCAAAGATGTTAGTATGACACATACTGACTCTCACAGTCTCTCTATAGCCTTTTCGCTTCACCCTCTTTTTCCCCTTTCTCTTTCTTATTTTGTTGTTGCTTTCTCAAAGTCAGTTGTGTAAGCATTGATGCAGTTTTGAACCTTTGGATACAACTATTCACTTTGTCTTTTTAATTGACTGTTATATCATCTGTCTTGCTAAACATTTCTTATCATTTCTTCACATTGCAGCAAGACTAACATTATAATGTGCAATAACATGCCATTGTAATAAATATTTATGGGGAGACTCATTCAAAGGGACACTTATTGTCTATTGACACTAGAATTTAACTAAGTTTTTCTAGTTGGGTGAACCACACATACTTATAAACTTCATATTGTATGTCATCTGGAAAGACATCAGAGAATCATAGAAAGAAAACCTATTCTATCTCCTTTAAAATTAGGAAAATATGAACATAAATGACTATTTTTTACATAAGAAAATGCTAGTAGGCATTTTTGTTAGATTCAAATTTTAAGAAATTCTTACTATTTTTTTCTGATTTTTCTCAGCCTGTCTTTTTCTTATATTTTTTCTTTCCATTCTTTTTGCTCACAACTTTTTCTGTCTCTGGGTGTACTTTTTAATTTCCATTTTTTTTTCCTTTTTTCCTCCATCTTTATTAACTTGAGTATTTCTTATTTACATTTCGATTGTTATACCCCTTCAGAGATTCTGGGCCAACATCCCCCTAACCCCTCCCTATCCCCTACCCTATGGGTGTTCCCCTACCCCATTACCACCTTCCCACCAACAATCACCATCACTAGGGGTTCATCATGGCAGGACCAAGGGCTTCCCTTTCCACTGGTGCTCTTACTAGGCTCTTCATTGTTACCTATGAGATTGGAACCCAGGGTCAGTCCATGTATAGTCTTTGGGTAGTGGCTTAGTCCCTGGAAGCTCTGGTTGGTTGTCATTGCTGTTCCTATGGGGCCTTGAGACCCTTCAAGCTCTTTTAGTCTTTTCTCTGATTCCTTCAACAGGGGTCCCGATCTCAGTTCAGTGATTTGCTGCTGGCATTCGCCTATGAATTTGCTGTATTATGGCTGTGTCTCTCAGGACAGATCTACATCCGGTTCCTGTCAGCTTGCACTTCTTTGCTTCATCCATCTTGTCTAATTGGGTGGCTGTATATGTATGGGCCACATGTGGGGCAGGATCTGAATGGGTGTTCCTTCTGCCTCTGTTCTAAACTTTTCCTCCTTATTCTATGCCAAGGGTATTCTTGTTCCCCTTTTAAAGAAGGAGTGAAGCATTCACATTTTGGTCATCCTTCTTGAGTTTCATGTGTTCTGTGCATCTAGGGTAATTCAAGCATTTGAGCTAATAGCCACTTATCAATGAGTGCATACCATGTGCGTTTTTCTGTTCTTGGGTTACCTCACTCAGGATGATATTTCCCAGTTCCATCCATTTGCCTATGAATTTCATAAAGGCATTGTTTTTGATAGCTGAGTAATATTCCATTGTGTAGATGTACCACATTTTCTGTATCCATTCCTCTGTTGAAGAGCATCTGGGTTCTTTCCATCTTCTGGCTATTATAAATAAGGCTGCTATGAACATACTGGAGCATGTGGAGCATTTGTTATAGGTTGGGGCATTTTTGGGTATATGCACAAGAGAGGTATAGCTGGGTCCCAAGGTAGTTCAATGTCCAATTTTCTGAGGAACCTCCAGACTGATTTCCAGAATGGCTGTACCAGTCTGCAATGCTATCAACAATGGAGGAGTGCTCCTCTTTCTCCACATCCTCGCCAGCCTCTGCTGTCACCTGTGTTTTTTACCTTAACCATTCTCAGTGGTGTGAGGTAAAATCTCAGGGTTGTTTTGATTTGCATTTCCCTTATGACTAAAGATGTTGAACGTTTCCTTAGGTGTTTCTCAGCCATTCGGCATTCCTCAGCTGTGAATTCCTTGTTTAGCTCTGAAACCCATTTTTTAATAGGGTTATTTGTATTCCTATGGTCTAACTTCTTGAGTTATTTGTATATTTTGGATATAAACCCTCTATCAGTTGTAGGATGATAAAGATCTTTTCCCTATAAGTTGGTTGTAGTTTTGTCCTAACAACAGTGTCCTTTGCCATACAGAAGCTTTGCAGTTTTATGAGATCCCATTTGTCGATTCTTGATCTTAGAGCATAAGCCATTGGTGTTTTGTTCAGGAAATTTTCTCCAGTGCCCATGTGTTCGAGATGCTTCCCTACTTTTTCTTCTATTAGTTTGAGTGTATCTGGTTTGATGTGGAGGTCCTTGATCCACTTGGACTTAAGTTTGTACAGGGTGATAAGCTTGGATCAATCTGCATTCTTCTACATGCTGACTTCCAGTTGAGCCAGTGCCATTTGCTGAAAATGCTATCTTTTTTCCATTGCATGGTTTCGGCTCCTTTGTCAAAAATCAAGTGAGCATAGGTGTGTGGGTTCATTTCTGGCTCTTCAGTTCTATTCCACTGGTCTATCTGTCTGCCTCTGTACCATGCAGTTTTTTACTACTATTGCTCTGTAATACTGCTTGAATTCAGGGACAGTGATTTCCCCAGAAGTCCTTTTATTGTTGAGGTTAGTTTTAGCAATCCTGGATTTTCTGTTATGTCAGATGAATTTGCAAGTTGTTCTGTCTAACACTCTGAAGAATTGGATTGGTATTTTGATGGGGATTGCATTGAATCTGTAGATTGCTTTGGGTAAAATGGCCATCTTTACTATATTAATCCTGCCAATCCTTGAGCATGGGAGATCTTTCCATCTTCTGAGGTCTTCTTCAATTTCTTTCTTCAGAGGCTTGAAGTTCTTATCATACAGAACTTTCACTTGCTTGGTTAAGGTCACACTGAGGTACTTTATATTATTTGGGACTTTTATGATGGGTGTTGTTTCCCTAATTTCTTTCTCAGCCTGTTTCTCTTTTGTGTAGTGGAAGGTTACTGATTCATTTGAGTTAATTTTATACCCAGCCACTTTGCTGAAGTTGTTTATCAGCTTTAGTAGTTCTCTGGTGGAACTTTTCGGATCACTTAAATGTACTATCATACCATCTGCAAATAGTGATATTTGGACTTCTTCTTTTCCAATCTGTATCCCTTTGATCTCCTTTTGTTGTCTGATTTCTCTGGCTAGAACTTCAAGAACTATATTGAACAAGTAGGGAGAGAATGGGAAGCCTTGCCTAGTCCCGGATTTTAGTGGGATTGCGTCAAGTTTCTCTCCATCTAGTTTAATGTTCGTTTAATGTTTACTGGTTTACTGTATTTGACTTTTACTATGTTTAGGTGTGGGCCTTGAATTCCTATTCTTTCCAGGACTTTTATCATGAAGGGGTGTTAAATTTTGTCAAATGCTTTCTCAGCATCTAATGATATGATCATGTGGTTTTGTTCTTTCAGTTTATTTATATAATGGATCATGTTGATGGTTTTCCATATATCAAACCATCCCTGAATGGCTGGGATGAAGCCTAGTTGATCATGGTGGATGATTGTTTTGATCTGCTCTTGGATTTGGTTTCCCAGAATTTCATTGAGTATTTTTGCGTCGATATTCATAAGGGAAATTGTTCTGAACTTCTATTTCTTTGTAGGGTCTTTGTGTGGTTTAGGTATAAGAGTAATTGTAGCTTCATAGAAAGAATTTGGTAGTGCTCCATCTGTTTCAATTTTCTGGAATAGTTTGGATAGTATTGGTATGAGATCTTCTAAGAAGGTCTGATAGAATTCTGCACTGAACCCATCTGGACCTGGACTCTTTTTGGTTGGGAGAACTTTAATGACTGCTTCTATTTCTTTAGGAGTTATGGGGTTGTTTAACTGGTTTATCTGTTCCTGATTTAACTTCAGTACCTGGTATCTGTCTAGGAAATTGTCCATTTCTGGCAGATTTTCAAGTTTTGTGGAATATAAGCTTTTGTAGTAGGATCTGATGATTTTTTTAATTTCCTCTGATTCTGTAGTTATGTCTCCCTTTTCATTTCTGATTTTGTTAATTTAGACACACTCTCTGGGTCCTCTCATCAGTCTGGCTGATGGTTTATCTATCTTGTTGATTTTTTCAAAGAACCAGCTTTGGATCAGTTGATTCTTTGTAGAGTCCTTTTTCTTTCTACTTGGTTGATGTCAGCCCTGAGTTTGATTATTTCCTGCCTTCTACTCCTCATGGCTTTATTTGCTTCTTTTTGATCTAGAGCTTTTAGGTGTGCTGTCAAGTTGCTGATATATGCTCTCTTCTCTTTCTTTCTGCAGGCACTCAGAGGTATGAGTTTTCCTCTTAGCAGAGCTTTCATTGTGTCCCATAAGTTTGGGTATGTTACATGTTCACTTTAATTAAATTCTAAGAAGTCTTTAATTTCTTTCTTTATTTCTTCCTTTACCATGTTATCATTGTTCAACTTCCATGTATATATGGATGTTCTTCCCTTATTGTTATTGAAGACCAGCTTTAGCCCATGGTGGTCTGATAGGATGCATGGGATTATTTCTATCTTTCTGTATCTGTTGAGGCCTGTTTTTTACCAATGCATGGTCAATTTTGGAGAAAGTACCATGAGGTGCTGAAAAGAAGGTATATCCTTTTGCTTTAGGATAGAATGTTCTATAAATAGCTGTTAAGTCCATTTGGTTCATGACTTCTCTTAGTCTATTTTCATCTCTGTTTAATTTCCGTTTCCATGACCTGTCCACTGATGAGAGTAGGGTGTTGAAATCTCCTACTATTATTGTGTGAGGTGCAATGTGTGCTTTGAGCTTTAGTAAGGTTTCTTTTATGTGTGTATGTGCCCTTGTATTTGGAGCAGAAATATTTAGGTTTGAGAGTCTATCTTGGTGTATTTTTCCTTTGATGAATATGAAGTGTCCTTCCTTATCTTTTTTGATGACTTTTAGTTGAAAATCGATTTTATTCGATTTTAGAATGGCTACTCCAGCTTGCTTCTTCCTTCCATTTGCTTGGAAAATTGTTTTCCAACCTTTCACTCTGAGGTAGTGTCTGTCTGTGTCTCTGAGGTGTGTTTCCTGTAGGCAGCAGAATGCAGGGTCCTCATTGCGTATCCAGTTTGTTAATCTATGTCTTTTTATTGGGGAGTTGCAACAATTGATGTTGAGAGATATTAAGGAATAGTGATCCTTGCTTCCTGTTATATTCATATTTGGATGTGAGATTATGTTTGTGTGCTTTTCTTCTCTTTGTGTTTTTCCCAAGACTATTAGTCTCTTGCTTTTTCTAGGGTGTAGTTTGCCTCTTTATGTTGGGCTTTACCATTTATTATCCTTTGTAGCGCTGGATTTGTAGAAAGATATTGTGTAAATTTGGTTTTGTCATGGAATATCTTGGTTTCTCCATCTATGTTAATTGAGAGTTTTGCTGGATACAGTATCCTGGTCTGGCATTTGTGTTCTTTAATGTCTATATGACATCTGACCTGGATCTTCTGGCTTTCATAGTCTCTGGTGAGAATTCTGGTGTGATTCCAATAGGTCTGCCTTTATATGTTACCTGACCTTTTTCCCTTACTGCTTTCAATATTCCTTCTTTGTTTTGTGCATTTGGTGTTTTGACTAATAAGTGATGGGAGGAGTTTCTTTTCTGGTCCAATCTATTTGGAGTTCTGAGTTCTTGTATGTTTATGGGCATCTTTTTCTTTCGGTTCAGGAAGTTTTCTTCTATGATTTTGTTGAAGATATTTACTGGTCCTTTGACATAGGAGTCTTCACTCTCTCCTATACCTATTATCCTTAGGTTTGATCTTCTCATTGAGTCCTGGATTTCCTGTATGTTTTGGACCAGTAGCTTTTTCCATTTTCCATTATCTTTGACAGTTGTGTCGATTATTTCTATGGAATATTCTGTTCCTGAGATTCCCTCTTCTATCTCTTGTATTCTGTTGGTGATGCTTGTATCTACAGCTTCTTGTCTGTTCCTTTGGTTTTCTATATCCAGGGTTCTTTCCCTTTGTGCTTTCTTTATTACTTCTATTTCCATTTTTAATTCCTTCCACTGTTTGATTGTGTTTTTCTGGAATTCTTTCAGGGATTTTTGTGACTCCTCTCTTTATGCTTCTACTTGTATATTTATGTTTTCCTCAGTTTCTATAAGGGAGTTCTTTATGTCTTTCTTGAAGTCCTCCAGCATCATGATCAAATGTGATTTTAAATCTAGATCTTGCTTTTTGGTGTGTTTGGATATTCAGTGTTTGCTTTGGTGGGAGAATTGGGCTGCGATGATGCCATGTAGTCTTGGTTTCTGTTGCTTGGGTTCCTGTTCTTGCCTCTAGCCATCAGGTTGTCTCTGGTGTTATCTTGTTCTGCTATTTCTGACAGTGGCTATACCATCCTATAAGCCTGTGTGTCAGGTGTGCTGTAGACCTGTTTTCATGTTTTCTTTTAGCCAGTTATGGGAACAGAGTTTTCTGCTTTTGGGTGTGTAGTCTTTCCTGTCTACTGGTCTTCAGCTGTTCCTGTGGACCTGTGTCCTGAGGCCACCATGCACGTCGCTTGAAGCAGAAAAATTGGTCTTACCTGTGGTCCCGTGGCTGAAGTTGCTTGTGGGGGCTGCTTTTGAGCTCTCTATTGGGGTGGCAACCAGGAGGGCCTTCGCCAACTTTTCCTGGGGCCCCCATGCACCAGGGTCCCAGATGGCGTTAGTTGTTTTCCTCTGGAATCAGAAATGTGGTCAGAATGTATTCTCTTCTGGCTTCCCAGGCATGTCTGCCCCTCTGAAGCTTTAGCTTTCCTTCTCAAGGGATTTGGGTGCAGAGAACTGTTGACCAGGCCCCTCAGGTCCAGGCCGTGTCTGGACTGCGGGGGACCTGCTGCTTGAGTGTCCCTATCTTCCAGTTCCCAGAGGCCCTATCCAGTTTCCTCTTGGGCCAGGGATGTGGGCGGGAGGGGGGCAGTATTGGTGGTCTTTCCTGCTCTTCAGTCTCAGGAGTGCCCACCTGTCAGGGCGGTGAGCTCTCTCTCCCTAGGGTTTGGGAGCAATCTTTAATATCCATTTTTTTTGTGTGTGTGTGTTTTAGTAGCTGATTACAAGAATGAACCAAGTATACTCTTCATATTAATACACCACCTTCTTTCAGAAAAGTTAGAAGAATCTATTGGATATTCATTTAGGAGAAAAAGCAATAGAGGAGCCTTGAAGACTATGAAACACTGTAGAAAGTATGAAAATTATGATTTGAAGGTTACATCCTTTGCCTTCCTCCCATATTTGATGACCCAAAATGTGTTTGAACGTGGTGTTTTGTCTTGTTTGATTGGGTAATCTGCTATAAGACAGACATTTGGCCTGATGAGACAATCATGCAATTTAAGGTATGATAAATAGATGCACATTTAAATGTTTTCTTTCTGGGTGTATTAATGTGGTTAAACTTGTCTATCTCAGGTGAAAAGAACATGGCTTCTGAACACTTGCCAATGGGGATTTTGTTCTTTTCTCAAATAGCTGTGGGGATCCTTGGCAATTGGTCAATTCTTCTTCATTATGTCATGTCTGTAATCACTGGAAAATGTTTGATGCCCAAAGATCAGATTTTAAAGCATCTGACTTTAGCTAATTCCTTGGTTATTATCTCAAGAGTAACACCTCACATAATAGTACAGCTGGGGTTGCAGTATCTCCTGGATGACATCTTATGTAAGTTTACTCTCTACAGCAATAGAGTGTCCCGGGGTGTTTCCCTGCACTGCACCTGCCTTTTGAGTTGCTTCCAAGCAATCACAATCAGCCTCAGCCACTCCAGGCTGATGACACTTACACACTCTGTCTCCAAATACATGATTCAGTTCTGCTCTCTAACTTGGCTTCTACATCTGCTTCTAAGCATCAAGACAGCTGTACATGTAATTGGACCAAATATTAACAAAAATTTCACCAGAAAAATCAAGTTGGGGTACTGTTCAGCATTTGCTTTTGGTAATAGTGTTACTGGACTACATTTGTTCTTTGTTTGTTTCACTGACTGTCTGTATTTGAGCCTCATGGTATGGGCCAGTGTCTTCATGGTGAACATTCTCTATAGGCACAAGAGTCAGCTACAGTACATTCACAGTGCCCAGCATTCCCTCAGAGTCTCTCCTGAAGACAGAGCCACAAAAACTATCTTGATTCTTGTGTTCACCTTTGTCCTCTCCTACTCAATGTCCTTCATACTTGTTATCTATACTGTGGTTTTTGACAATCCAAGGCTGTGGATAATAAACATATTTGCATTCTTAGACACATGCTTCCCCACATTTTGCCCCTTCATCCTTATCAGTAATAACAAATCTACTTCCAAGGATCCTTTTCCCTACTGTAGCAGAAGGAAATTTACAATGGTCACTTGTGTGTTATGATAGATTCAAATAGTCTTCCATCAATTATTGGATATTAGACTAACTCACAACCAGTTATTATTAAGCAAATCAATGGCTCTGTAAATTAAGTATTGTCGACTGTTATATCTGTCATAATTCTGGCTAAACAATTCTATGATACTAAGATACCTCTTTGTTTTCATTCAAAATACTCTGAAATTAGGGGCATCAAAGAATTTCTTATGCCTTCAGGTAGCCAAGCAGGTCTTGAGGTATGAACTTCTGTGTAGGCACATGTCAGAGTCTTGTCGTACTGCTTCAACTGAATGGAAGAAAAGCAGAGCAAGTGAAACATGGACCTCTGGCAACTACTGTTTTTGTGTACGTATCAACTTCACTTATGTTTTGCATATGATCTTATTTTCTGGGCAGATGGTTCCACCTCCAGATTCCCCTATTGGAAGAAGAATCAAGTAATGCCTATTTACATTGATTACTGTTTTTCTTAGAGTTACACTTGAAGCCACAGATACTCCCTAGCCATCCTTATCCTACTGTGCACCATTGTCAACTGATACTCAGTTGCTTGTGCCCTGTTCCTCTGTATGACAGTCTGAGACAATGCACAACTATGGAAAGTAAACTCTATATCCCTACAGACATTCCTCCATATTTTATCCCATTGCACTCATGAGTGTTACCTAATTTGTCTTCACACTTTTGTTTTCCTCCCATAGAAGAGTTACTTTTTAAAATTTCTCAATGTGTCACACATTCTGTTGAACCTGTTCATGGATATATCTATTTGTTCCTTCATTCGTCGTGTATGTATTTGGACACATGATTGTTAATGCTGATAATGCCAAGATCTAAAATCAGCTAGAAAACAAACATGTGGAGATGTCTTTGAGGGAGCATCTAAGTTGGATTAATGGATGTAGGAGGACACAATCTAATTCTGCATAGCAGTTAATCCATTGTTTAAGTGTCTTAGGCTGAATAAAATGAGGAAAACTGAGAACCAGCATGCATCTGTCTCTGCTCTCTGACTACAGATGCAAGGCGATCTGCTGCCTCAGCCTCCTGATTCCATGACTTTCATTCCATATGAACTGTATCCTCAAAATTCAAGTTAAAATAAACCACTCCAAAATTAGGTTGCCTTTGTCATTTTTCATCAGAAAAATGTGAAAATTAACAAGGATAAATAATTCAATAACTTCTTAAATTACACTGATTAAAATCATACAGGTCATCCCAATGGCCAAAGCATATTCAATGAGAGATAAATTCTGAGGATTTCTTTTGTCTCTTCACATTTCTTTGACATAGATGTTACAGTGCCTTCTAGCAGATGCTGACACATAATGCAGTTTGTGGGTGGTTGTCAACTCAGGCTGATCCCCCAGGTCTTAGGACATTATGCAGCATGAGGTCAAGAGTTTTATAACTTAGGTGAGTAAGACATACTTAGAATTTCCGTATTGCATATTCATGAGAAAAAATCCATAACACAGAGAAGACAAAACTATTTCTTCTTCTCTAAACTGAAAGAAATACAAATTTAAACAATGTCTAAATACATTGAAATCAATGATAATAAATAATTTTATTCAGTGTAAAATTGAGAGGTTTCCTACCATAATTTTTAAGATTTAAGTAATTCTCATCTGATCATATCTAAGTCTGTTGAAGTACTTTTTTCTTCTTTTCACTAATTTATATGTTCCCAGAGGAGGGGGCAAATTGAAGCCCATGTTTGTGTCTAGATAGTTGGATTATATGAAAGAATTGGATAGGTTGTTGAGATTAATCAGTTCCACAATTTCCTAGATAGTAGAAATCTACATAAGGTGAGTATCACTTAGAGAAGAATGTGTTGAAAAGTTGAATGTTGTCTCTAATGTTGCAGGACAATAATTCTGCCACTGTGCAGGCTGAGACAAGAAGATTGCTGTGCATCTGAGGCAAGTCTAGGGAAGACGGTGAGCCTGAAACAACTCTAGGTTACTTTCTGAGACCAAGTGACCCAAAACAACAAAACCAAATAAAGCATTAAAAATACCCCGCCAGAACCATAGCCAACAAAAATTTTTGAGGATCCATAATTAAAATTTTTCCTAGTTAAAAAAATAGTAGGACTCAGTATTGGCATTGGTCCTGCTTACCCTCCAGAATGTGACAGGAAACAAAATCTAGTACAGACCTGGAACTTCATCTCTAATGGATAACTTTCACAGTGCTGGGAATTCTATTTATACTATGGGAGGAGCAAAATTAATCATCAGTCATATCCAGCAGTGACACTGTGCACTGTAACAATGCCTGCCCTGCTGGGACATACCCATGGCATAAACCTCATGGGAACAACTAATAACTTTCTGCTTGGATTTAAATCCTGCTCTAGAAGCTTGAACCCATATTTGGCTGACAGGAGCCATAATGGGGCAAGTTAATAGCTAGCAGGTGATTTCCCTGAGATGGCCTGCTTCAGATTGTTATATAATCTGTGACAGGTTTGCCTTTATTAAGCGAGCTGTAAGGGAATTCATTTTACAAAAGATTCCTGCTATTAATACCTGTTATTATTAAACATATATAGTAAGCATTAAGTCATAGCCCACCGCTTTGGAACATATCTAGAAAGATGTACTGTCTTGTGGTGATGCTATATAGACAAATAGATGACTTCTTAAGTTTTAATGATTATTCTATAAGAATTCCTAAAATTACAACAGTGACTATTAAGCTCCTTTATAATGGGACTGCTATCATGTCCTTTTCTGATAGTCAAAACTGCAATGAGAATTCTGGCAGTCTTCCAAGTGTCACCAGTTAATAGATAACCTGACTTTCTCTGACTTAGAATACGTTCCAAAAGGTTGTAAAACAATTAACCAAAGGTCATAAAAAGGGAACTAAGAATTTATTATGGATGCTAGGACAAAATATAAAATATTAATAGGTTTTATCTATACAAAATTTCACCTATAACTTAGTTATGGCTTTAAACCTTCAGTGAACCTGTAGAGCTAAGACAACTGATGAATGTTTAGTCAAATAATTACTCCTAGTCGATATTGCATGTAAACATTCTCTGTTGCAAACATTTGTTTCAATTTATGATCTGATTTTTTTGTGTGAACTTATGATGAACTTTTTTACATGTGATCACATATTCTGAAAGATGTATAAGTACTGAGGACAAAGAGATGAGAATCAGATAGAAAAGATCTTTCTCCCCCTTAGGAGATATTTTTTCATTTTCCTGCTTAAAGAGTAGAATTTTTTTTCCTTAGAAGAATTTTTTTCTTTTCCCCACTTAGAAGAATTTTTCCCTTTCCCTGCTTAGGATCTTTCCACTTTCCCCCTTAGATAGCTTTCATAGGAAACTTTTTACAACTTAGTAATAAACTCCATAATCACTTTTTAAAGTGTCCCTTTTTCTTCCTGTGAATTCCAACTACCAACCATAGAAAGTTAGAGCCAGCACAGTTCCAGCTGAGATAGTATAAAGACTATTTACAGGGGTTGGGGATTTAGCCAAGGGGTAGAGCGCTTGCCTAGAAAGCGCAAGGCCCTGGGTTCCGGTCCCCAGCTCCGAAAAAAAAAAAAAAAAAAAAAAAAAAAGACTATTTACTTAATGCTTTGTTGTTTTAGGAAGAGGTGCTAAGTGGCAGAGATTGCAGTTTCTGGCTTCAGAGGAACACAGAAGGCAGGTCAGCTACAGTAGCATAGAAACTTAGATAAGTCAGCTTTTTATTATAAAGAAACCCTAAATATCTCATAAGACAAAATCTTACCCCTGTATCTCCTAAGACCAAGTCACCCTTGGCTGACACTCTTCCTCCTTTACTGTCTCAAGAAGAAACCACAAGAAAGAAGATCCCCTGATGTGCCTGCCCTCCCTCCTCCCCCAGGCACCTGGCACCATTACTGGGGTAAGAACCCATGACTAGACATGTCAAAGGTCATAAAAGAGAACCTATTACTTTTACTCTGCTAAACCGATATTAATATTAAACTGACGCCTAACAACTTGCTATTTCCATAGATAAATGCATCTCTCAATTCTCTTCAGATATGCTTTTTCTTGAAGTAGATGGTGATTAACTTAAAGACCCATAAATATTCAAGGATAGAGAAAAAGTGAATGCATGATAATGTTTATCCATGAACAGGATGTCTCTTTATCTTCTTCCTTAAAATATTCAGGAATTATTGCAGAAAAAAGGTAGAAAGAGAATAAGAGGTAGAGATGGTAGATAAAGATAAACAACTGTGTTTTCTATGCATAGCAGGGCCTCTGCACATGTGAACTCACAGTGACTGTTACAGCAGACACAAGATCTATATAAGACCTAGCTTGACCAAATCTTATCATATTAAATGAAGCTAGAGACTAAATTCTACTTTAGCTGTGGAGCTATTCACAATTGTTAGCTGTTGGGAGAAATAGAGACACAGTTTTCTCTAGGAGCATAGTCCCTGGTAATAAGACAACACTCAGGAAATATGATGGATGTAAGGACAATTGGATAGAACCAATGGTCTTGACATGTCTGTTTTAAAAGAACAGGAAGTTAGGGAATGAAAGGTGGCATTTGGAAAAATGATGGGAGAAGTGAATATGATCAAAACAACTTATACCAAACTCAGGGAACTAATACAAATTAAAACAGTTATAGCTTAAAATTTGCTTAAACCAATTATTTTTCTGTGCTCCTTTGAGAAAAGACAGATATTTTATTCATAGTATGGCTCATTTTCACTGAAAACTTTGTCTTAGGTTTGTAGAGAGGTCTGATTTATACACACACACACACACACACACACACACACACACACACACACACCAAAAAAAAAACCTGTGTAAGGAAAGTAATGTTGCTTCCACTTCTCCACATAATCTTCACTGAAGATTTAAAAAGCAATTCCCATCTAATTAAGAAGTATATGTATGGATATTTTCATTCTTTTTATGCTAAGGGAATGGGCATGGTGAAAGATTTCAATAACTTCTACATGGCAGTCTCGTATCAGGTAAGGGTTTAGTAAATAAGCTCAAATCACAACAGCTTACCACAACAAGTTTTGATCTACAATTTTGTAACCATCCCATCTTAAGATGGAATCATAAATCTAGCCTCCTGGCCCTCAATTCTGTGTTATTACTCTAGTTCCCCAGGCCTGTGATATTTTTTCTTTATTACTACCATCCAAGCACTATCATTATACAAGAGTGTTAGAGCCATTTTTTTTGAAAGGTCAAGATTTTATTGTCTTCCTAACAAAATCAGCTTAGAACTGGATCCTTTCTCTTCTTGTCACCTCCCAGTTCAAAAGGCTTGCATCTCTTAATAGGCAGCATCCTCTTAGATCTGCAGTTGGGCTTAACGCACTCCAGTCTCAGCACAGTCTTCTCTGTAGTTTTAGCCTTTTTGCGGAAAATGGGCTTAGTCTGCCCGCCTTGGCCACTCTGTTTCCTGTCATAACGCTGCTTTCCCTGGGCATACAAAGAATCCTTGCCATTCTTGTATTACGTCACCTTATGGGGTTGGTGCTTCCCACATTTCTTGCAGAATGTCCGGCGGATCTTAGGAACGTTCACTATGTTTGCAAGAGCTCAGAAAGTAGAGCCATTCTTTTATCAACAAAGATAATTGTGTGACTCTTCCCTCCAAACCATGTCTGCATGCGCGTGTGTGCGTGTGTACGTGAGTGCGTGCGTGCGTGCGTGCGTGTGTGTGAGTGTGTGTGTGTGTGTGTGTGTGAATAGGTTCCTATGGTGGTTTGAAAAGTGTTGGTTCCTGTAGACTTATGTGCTTGAATGCTTGGCCAATGAGGAGTTTTATTATTAGGAAGTGTGGCTTTGTTTAAGCAGGTTGATTGTCAGCAATAGTGTCAGGCTATCTAACATTTGTTTGTTTTTCTACTTTGTACACGACTACTTAATAAACTGCAATTATAGGCCAACAATCAACCAACAACCCTCCATGTCTCTCAGGGCCCTAGCATTTAAATACCTTATAAGAATTCACCAGAATTCCAAACACTACACAATGTTAGAAACTATCTGTTGCTCCTTGCTAAAGCACAATGAACCATAGTCAGCTGTTATGGATAATCTGAAGCAGCCCCATGTCATACACCTGGGATTAAATAACAACATATACTTATAGTATTTCTGTGTTTTTTAAAGAAACCAATATTTTCACTGCAAGTGGCACTAAAGCCACATTCTGAAGATCTCTCCACCAAGGTCCATGTGTTACATGTTCCAGTCCCCTTGGAGAGGATGGAGCTTTTAGAATATCCATGGCCAGTACTTAGGTTATTGCCATATCTAGACTCTAGGGGATTGAAGGGCATATTTCTTCTTTGCAGAAAAAGGATAATTTTCTTTTAGCAAAAGTTATTATAAATTAAGTACATTAGTAATGTAATTTGTCAGAAGAAAGGAAGAACCCAGAGGTACATTTTCCTGAGGATGCAAATATATTCATAGGATAATAATTTATACACAGATAAAATATTTTGATAAATGTTTTAGAAAGTAGGATATGGAGGCATGGCAATATTTACCTTAGTGAAATGAACCAAATATGTAGCAGGAAGTAGCAACAGGTTTTAATTATTTTATATTTTAAAGCATTCGTTAATTGTACAAAATAATGGATTACATTGTGATGCTTTCGTATCTATGCATTTTGTGACTGAATCATATTTATCCTTCATTATCTCATTTATACACCTCATTTTTACTCTATGGTACTTTTCCTCTTCTTAGTAGTTCATACTTTCCTCTGATATCTCTTTGTTCCTTGATTTTACATGAAAGAAAATACAATATTTTTCCTGAGACTGACTGACAACTATTTTTAAGATAACTGCTGTCACATTCATTTTTCTGCAACATTTTCAGGTCATATTATATTTGAAGGATTGTAGTCCCTATACATGAGAAGTAATAAACAACAGTTTGGAGCTAGAGAGCTGGCTAAGTGTGGAAACTAGTAATAATTTTGGAAAGTAAACTGAGTTCAGTTCCTAGCAAGCACATCAGGTAGCTCACAACCGCCTATAACTCCAGTTACAGGGGATCGAACACGCTCTTCTTGCAGCTATAGGCAACAGATATTGTATATGATGCATATAGTTGTGCTGAGGCACACACATGTAAAAATATTAAAATAATTTAAATTATAAAAACCCCTCATTGTGTAAAGGATGGATTGGTGGTTAAGAGCACTGATTGCTATTTCAGAAGATGCAAGCTTTAACTCCAGCACTCAATGTTGGTACACAAGAATGTGTATCTGTGGTTTTACAGTTCTTTTTTTTTTTCTGGAGCTGAGGACCGAACCCAGGGCCTTGCACTTGCTAGACAAGCACTTTACCACTGAGCTAAATCCCCAACCCAAGTTTTATAGTTTTTAATGCATCTTCTGCTCACTGAAGATACTTTACACATGTGGTGCACAGACACACATGCAGAGAAAATTCACAAACCCATAAAATTAAAAGTACACACATATATGAATATGTGTACAACCAATTGTTTTACATATGTGTGTTTATGTCTATGTGTCTCTGTCTGTGTGTGGTGTGTGTGTGTGTGTGTATATATATATATATATATATATATATATATATATATATAGAGAGAGAGAGAGAGAGAGAGAGAGAGACAGTGTGTGGTTCAGGTCCCCAGATATATTGTTCATGTTCCGTATTTTGTGTAATATCACATAATAGTTTATATATTGTGGTGATTCTATGAATCAGAAAGTTGTTCTTTATTGGATAATATATTCTGTAAAAAATAAACTTTATGATAAAACACGTAGTGATCAAAACACATATCAATAGGAGTCAGTTAAAAGACAATTAATATCTTCAAACTATAGACTTACTGATCTATATTCGATAAAAGGATATAATACGATAGTAAGAAAAATGAGCATGTATCAAATAATATTTTGAGAGAGCTATCTCTTACCACAACATGGTAAAAACAGTCTGAAATGACACTTGATATTGCTGACGAGTACAAAGGGGCAAAATATGGGAAAGCATATTTCTAGAAATATAAATAAACTCACTCCCCATAGCACTGATTCCTCAGAGTAGCTTGAAAAGATCACACGAATAGAAGAGATTGAGTAAGAGATGACAAATGTGCATACTAGGATGAGAATAATTTGGGTGGCTCTGTCCTCAGGCAAGACTTTCAAAAAATGTTGAGCACTGTGGATATGTTTGACTTGTCTCTTATGTCTGTAGAGGATATTCACCATGGAAACACTTGAGCATGCCATGAGACTCAGACACAGGCCATCATAGAAGCACAATAAGAACATATACAATGCAGTTGCAACATTGCTAGAAGTGAACCATGAGCAGTACCCATAACTCAACATGTTTGTCACGTTTTTGCTAGAAATGGGGCCTGTCACTTTTATTGGAGTTGTGATGTTTAGAAGCAGGTGCAGAAGCCAACTGACTAAGCAGGAGGGACCAATGTACTTTGTGGCTCTATGTTTAAGCATCATCCACCTGGAGTTCCTGGGGCTGATTGTGATTGCTTGGAAGCAACTCAATAGGCACATGGCATAGAGGGACATCCCCCTCACTATTCGGTAAATAAACATTATCAGTTTACATCCAATATCATCTAGGAAATCTTTAAATCCCAAATCTGACAGAGTCTGTGGAATGCCATTTGAGATGATAGACAAACAGTTGGCAAATGTCAGGTGCTCTATAATCCGGTCTTTTGGCATTAAATGCTTCCCAGTGAATATCAAAATGATATAATAAAATAGTATGGATGAATTGCCAATCATTCCCATTGCAATCTGGGAGAAGAGGAATATTCCCATTGCTTAGTTTGCAGAAGTCATTTTCATGCCTATTGAAAAGGGAAATAAATTTATTATGGTCAAAAAATCCTGGAAATACATTAAATATACATTATTTCATAAAATTAACTAGAATGAAATAGTCATCATTCATTTCATTTATATAGCATTCCCACTGAAGAAAACTTTTACTTTGCAAAAGTAAATATTTTTATATTACTAAAATAAAAAATATTGGATACATTTTCTAAAGTTTAAAGTTTTTCTTGGATGTGTTGGTACATGCCTTAATCCTATGACTCAAGATTCAGAAGCATACAGAACTGATTCTTTTATTTTTATTCGATATTTATGTATTTACATTTCAAATGTTATCCCCTTTCCAGGTTTCACCTCTGGAACATTCCCTTCCATTCCCCCTCTCCCTGTTTCTATGAGGGTGCTCCCCACCCAACCCACATACTCCCACCTCATCTCCCTGGCATTCCCCTACACTGGGGAAATCAAGCCTTCACAGGACCAAGGGCTTCTCTTCCTATTGATGCCACACAATGTTATCTTCTGCTAGATATGCAGCTAGAGCAAAGGGGTCTCCATGTATACTCTTTGTTGGGTGATTTAATCCCTGGGAGCTCTGGGGCGGGGGGGGGTCTGCTTAGTTGACATTGTTGTTCTTCCTATGGTGTTGCAAAACCCTTCAGTCCCTACAGTCCTTTTTCTAATTCCTCCATTGAGGTCCCCATGCTCAGCCAAATGGTTTGCTGTGCGCCTCCAACTCTGTATTTTATCAGAACTATGATTCTAAGCCTAATCTGGTGTACAGAGACAGTTCCAGAACAGTCATAGTTATACACAGAGAATCACATTCTCAAAAAGTAAAAAATGATACAAACAAAAAAGATGTACTTATTGCTTTTGCCTAAACAAAATGATTTGTGGTCAATTGTCAAATAAAGAATTTTTAAAATAGTTCGTTATTTCTGAAATTCACATTAAATAGAATTCGAAATTCACCAAGACAAAAAAAACAGAAAATATTTGAAAAATCTTATTTATGATGAATGATAAACATTCAGAATATTTAAAGAATATTTTATTTTGATATTTGTCTTGTTTCTAATTGTCTGTGTGTGTTGAGGAAGGTGAATGCCATCAGAGACCAGAGACCGTATAAAATTTTAATCAAGACTTATTTCTCTTCCATAAAAAGAATATTTAAAAGTAAAATTGAAAATATCTAAAATGTAAAACAAATGAGAAATTGGTTCAGGACTTGCATTAATTGCCTCTAAACAGTTCAGAAATGTACATAATGTGTGAAAAGTGAGGCTTACCATCATCAGTGATTAAGGGACTGCAGTAATGGGATGCAAAACAAATTTAAAAGGAGGAATCTTCACATTTAATATAAACAGGTATTGAAATACAACATAAAAAAAGGCAGAAGGTTAAGGGCTGCGCACATGGGGAAATAAAAACCCTAATGCAGACTTACAGGAAAGTAAAACGCAGAAATCATGCAGGTAAGTTTTTTTTTCCTTGAACAAAATTGAAAAATAATTACCAAATTCCAGCTGTAGTGTGACTGCATCTCTAACATATTGGATCATCAACACTTGTTATTAATGGCAAATGCTGGAGAAGGATCTGGGGACAGGAGAAGATAAGAAGCCACATGGTAAATGATCTGTATTGAGTAAGGAGAAAGGAGGAGTCTGACTTTCTCTGCCATTGGCCTGCAGAATCTCAGCCGTTCTCAGGAAGAATTTGCAAAGATACAATCATTTCTTACTTGAATGTTTGATGTGACTAGTTGCCCAGACCTTCTGATCCTGAGTTGGTTTGTATAAAATTGACATCCATATACAGACAACCTGCATTGTCTCTATGTCTCCTCACCTTGCATAACAATTAATGTTAAATTATTCTAAACATGAAATGATAAAATTCTCTGAGGAACATTTTAGTAATATAAGATGCAGAGAGGCAAAAGAACACAATAGTACAGGAAATATACCAAGATTTACTGTGTTAAACTGCATTAAAAACATTCTGCACATTAAAGAAACCTACCAGCCAAGTATACATGAAATCCACGTGCAAAAGAAATATCAGTGACTTTCATATTTCATGAAGGAGCTTATAACCTAGAGTGTACAAAGGAAAAAAAGATGAAACACTCAAAAAACTTTTAGTCAACATACAGGTTAATGAAATGGGCAAGGATTTCCTTATGAATGAAGCACAAATGTGCAGTAAATGTTTCGTTCTGTTTTGTGTTTTTATTCACGTATTATTTAGCTCTGTGGGAAATGTCAATTACAAATAGTTTGAGACTTCATCACATACTTTAGAGTGATTACTATCAAGAGAATACCAATGACAAATGTTGACAATGATGTGACAAAGTTCTCATTCTATACCAGTAGGATGGTAAATTACTATATTTTTATAGAAGTAAATGAAAAGAGTTCTCAAATAATTAAACCAGCTTTATAATGTAATATGGCTATATAATTTTGCCATATTCCTATAGGATTCTGTGTCCTAAAACAGAGATACATCCATGTAAATTGCTGTTTTATTCACATTGACAAGGAAGTGATGTCAATTCTAGATGTACACGGGCAAATAATAAGAGTGCATTATCAATACAAGGGGGAATTTTGTTCATATTTAAAAGAAAATACAATCATATAATTTTCAGGAGTAGATGAACTAGCAAAGAATTCAGCAAGGTGACACAGACTCAGGAATAAGGCATTCTTTCTCAAATGAGGGCATAGATCACAATGTTCTTATGTAGTAACTGTTGAGAAAAAGTGAATTGGGGCTAAAAAAATCAAAAAGGATAAGGGGAAAACAGAGGTGTTGAGGAATCAAGGGGAGGTAATAGGACGATGTGTCAATAAGCTGAAAAGGATTATAAAGGCTATGAAAAGAGGCAAGAGGGTTTCTGGAGAGTGAAGGAGGAAAGTGAAAGAACAGGCTCAAAAATAAATTTGTTTGAAAATGTCATAACAAAATCAAATACTATGTATGATATTACAATTTTAAAAAAGGGCAATTTTTTTTAAGAAGATTTGGTTTTTGTAGCAAAGTTTTCTATTTAATAATGATAGTTTGTATAATCAATTCAGTGCTACAGTCTTCTGCTCCAGACTTAAATTTGCCATGGTCATTCTTGTATTATCTCTCTTCTACGGGAATTTTATTATATTAGAAGTACTGGGACCAAACCTAGAGTCTAATGAATGAAAGCTGAACCCTCTGCCATGGCGTTATAGTCCTACTCTTTTTGTATAAATGTTTATCAACATGTCAAGTTGTAGAAGAATGATAGTTGGAATCATGATTTCTGATGATACTGTGGCTGTGTTGTCATTTTATGCATGGAATTATTTGAGGAAAAAAGTATTGTCTGTACCCCAAAATTTTTCTAGAATGTACATTCCCCCGTGCTTTAGAGAATTTATTTTAAATTATTTTCCCTCCTAAAAAAGCAATGCAGTTCTTAGAACCAACTTCTTATGCTTTATTAATTTTGGTGCTATTATAAATACCTTTCTAAAAGTTCTTTTGGTATATATGTTCTATGCATAGAAAATTTTTTTTTCATTTAAAGGAGTCATTGCTATTTCATTGACAAATTACAATCATTAGTATAATTTTAAAAAGAATTAAAATCTATGCCTTGAAAGGTACGGTCTTAGTCACAGATCATATATAGTTGAGTCACTCAAAAAAGATGAGAGATGCAATCATTCCACATGTCCATCAGCAACAAATCTCATGAAGACAACATGATGAATACGTATAATGGTACAGCATTTATCCTGTAGAAAGAATGGTGATACAAATTACAGCATAGATTACCACAGCAGACATCCTATTAAGGGCTATGTCCCACTATACTGCTCCATGACTCTTTCATATGGTAATTACAGTGACCAAAAAAAAAATATGGAAACTAAAATGATGAAGGCCAGCAAGACTACTCAGCAGGTAAATGTGCTTCGTACCTTGTCTGATGATTAATATTCCATCCAGGATCTCAAGTTGGAAGGAGAGTCCAAGTTCGCAAAACATATTTATTAATCTCCACACATGTATCTTGTTTAAGGTGAACATGCCTTCCCATGAATATATGGTTTAATGTAATGAAAATTTAAAAGACACTAGAATGAAGATTGATGGGGTTGCAAGGAGAAAGTGATAGATGTTTGACTCATGGTCACCTAGATTTGGGTTTGTGATAAAATCTCCTGGAAATCACCTGTAGTATATTAGGATCATCTTTCATACTATGGAACTGTATGCTCGCAAAGGTTAACATGATAAATATTTGACATTAGTCCTAATCATCAATGTAAGGGGATTGCGGTTAATATATGAGAAGTTCACGTTATGTTGTAGAGCTTAGTAATGGCATTTAACTAAAGTGCCAGGGGCTCTTAACTTAGTGATAACAAATTTAGAGTCACAAAGATTAGTTTTCTTTTTGTTTCTAATGAAGAATTGAAAGAGTGTTAGATAAATAAATAATGTGGTACAGCACTCTGTTTTTGTTGTTTTGGTTTGGGCTTCATGTATTAACAGAAATCCCTAATATCAGGCAGGTATAGATAGTTTGAGGAATTCTAGACAGTGACTATGACAATAGGAATAGAGAATGGCAAACATACCTGTGTCTATTCTTCAGAAGTATAAAGGCCTATGTGGACAGATTTCATATGAGAAGACCACTGTATGTGTGTCCTTGGAGAAAACACATGAACTGCAACAATATAACAATTTTCAGGTATAATTAATGAAACATAGAAACAGAATCCGAAAAACATTTATCATATTTCAAAATAGCTAACGTACCAAGACATTAAATGTATATCTCTTGCATTTACCCCTTACTTGTAATTCATTTATTTATCTCATAATCTCAATCTTCCATAAATTTTATGTTTTGTTCTAGTACAAAAATAATTTTCTCATTGTTAAAAATTTAATTTCCAATATTAGTATTACATTCTGCTCATTCCTATAATCTAACTACTTAGACACAAAAACAGATGCAGCACTTCCAGAAGTATATAAATTGGTGAGTGTGAGGTTTGAAAACTATAGATGTACTTGAAGCAATTTAGAATAAGATGGGGATGTGAATCACGGTATGTCCAGCCACTGCATGGCTCTGGCTGTGACCCTTAGTGTCAACAGTAAAGAAACAATGAAGAACCCCATTAAATCTTCTTTTTAAAACTAATATTTAGGAAAAGAGTCACAGAAAGAGATAGAGAGATGTAGAAGGAGACAAAAATGAAAGGACAGAAGCTATGTGAAGAACGGAAAGAAGAAAATGCTGTGTTGTCTGTGATAAAGACTCAGTAACAGTTTATGGGGAGAACAGGGTTCATGGTTCACACAGCTTAGGGAGGCTTGGAGAGATTCTGCTAGGCACTGTTTGAAATATCTCGATTTCATCCAAAAGCTCATTCAGGTCTGCACTCCTTAAATCAAATTACTTTTGCTCACTTTGACTTCTTTCTTTTGTTCTTTTTTTCTTCCTTTTTCCTTCCTTTCAGCAGATCTGTAGAAAGAGATTCACAATAAAGATTTAAGTACAACTAACATGAAGGAGGCATTTGGAAAGAAAATAAAATGTTTCTGAGAGCAGATTGTAGCTTCTTCAAGGAGTGTTTTTTTTTTTTAAAGTCTTTAGTGTTTGCTACTTCTATGCTCTGGTCACTTATCCTAGTGTTTAAAGATACCATGATGGTGTGTGTTGCAATTCAAGTGAGTCTCTGCTGAATTGTGGAGAGATATTTCCCCAGACTTAAAGGCTCATGATTCACTAGTATTCCATCCCAGAAGATTGGTGATTTTCAACTCAACTCTAAATCCATGACAGCATCTCCACAAGGGTGTGAAGTCACTTTTCAACACCTTGGTCCTGAGTTCCTGGAAGCAAGCAAACTAAAACAAAAAAAGGGCAAGTTACATCAGCAACTCCAAGGAAGCAATTAAGAATCACAATGGAAACTTTTTGACATCCTTCAGAATGCAAGGGCATGGTGGAGGGAGGGAGAGAGGGAGTAGATGGGTTGGGGACCATCCCTGTAGAAGCAGGGGGAGAGGGGATATTATGGGGTTAAAACAGGAAACTAGGAAAAGGAATAACATTTGAAATGTAAATAAAGAATCCAATAAAAGAAAAGGAAAAACTGAAAACTTTGAGTCATGGGGTAAGGATGTGAGCCCAAGGACAGCTGATTTTACAGCTAGTCAGTTGTGTGTGTGTGTGTGTGTGTGTGTGTGTGTGTGTGTGTGTGTGTGTAAATATGTTCCAATGGTAGTTTGAATAGTGCTGGTCCCCATACACTTAAGTATTTGAATGCTTGACCTATGGGGAGTTTTATTTTTAGGAAGTGTGGCCTTATTGGAAGAAGCATGTATCTAGAGTGGTACGCTTTGACATCAATCTCTGCTCTGTGTGAAATTTCAGAGCCTCCTCCTGGCTGTCTGGGAAGACAGTCTAATTCTGGCTGAATTCTAATTGCATATGGAACATCCCCCTAAACCTCTCCTTTTCCTTCAATATAGGTGTTCCCCAACCTAACCTCCCCCCATTACCACACTCCCACCAAGAATCCCATTCACTGGGAGTCCAGCATTGGCAGGACCAAGGGCTTCCCCTTCCACTGGTGCCCTTACTAGGCAATTCATTGCTACCTAAGCAGTTGGAGCCAAGTGTCAGCCATGTATAGTCTTTGGGTAGTGGCTTAGTCCCTAGAAGGTCTGGTTGGTTGGCATTGTTGTTCATATGGGGTCTCAAGCCCCTTCAGTTTTCAGTTCTTTCTCTGATACCTTCAACAGGGGTCCCAATTACACTTCAGTGGTTTGCTGCTGGCATTCTCCTACGTATTTGCTGTATTCTGGCTGTGTCTCTCAGGAGAGATCTACATCCGGTTCCTGCCAGCCTGCATTTTTTTGCTTCATCCATCTAATCTAGTTTGGTGGCTGTATCTGTATGGGCCACATGTGGGACAGGCTCTTCCTACAGCCTCTATTCTAAACATTGCCTCGCTATCACCTCCCAAGGGTATTCTTGTTCCCCTTTTAAAGAAGGAGTGAAGCATTTGCATTTTGGTCATCCTTCTTGAATTTCGTGTATTATGTGCATCTAGGGTAATTCAAGCATTCGGGCTAATAGCCACTTATAAATGAGTGCATACCATGTGTGTTTTTTTCTGTGATTGGGTTACCTCACTCAGGATGATATTTTCCAGTTCCATTCATTTGCCTACGAATTTCATAAAGTCATTGTTTTTGATTGCTGAGTAATATTCCATTGTGTAGATGTACCACATTTTCTGTATCCATTCCTCTGTTGAAGGGCATCTGGGTTCTTTCCAGCTTCTCGCTATTAAAAATAAAGCTGCTATGAACTTAATAGAACATGTGTCTTTGTTATTCGTTGGAGTATCTTTTGGGTATATGCCCAAAAGAGGTATAGCTGGGTCCTCAGGTAGTTCAATGTCCAATGTTCTGAGGAACCTCCAGCCTGATTTCCAGAATGGTTGTACCAGTCTGCAACCCCACCAACAATGGAGGAGTGTTCCTCTTTCTCCGCATCCTTGCCAGCATTTGCTGTCACCTGAGTTTTTGATCATAGCCATTCTCACTGGTGTGAGGTGAAATCTCAGGGTTGTTTTGATTTGCATTTCCCTTATGGCTAAAGATGTTGAACATTTCTTTAAGTGCTTCTCAGCCATTCCACATTCCTCTGTTGTGAATTCTTTGTTTAGCTTGGAACCACAGGTTATAATAGGGTTATTTGTCTTCCTACAGTCTAACTTCGTGAGTTCTTTGCATATTTTATATATAAGCCCTCTATCAGATGTAGGATTGGTAAAGAAGTTTTCCCAATTTGTTGGTTGCCGTTTTGTTCTAACAAAGTGTCCTTTGCCTCACAGAAGTTTTGTAGTTTTATGAGATCCCATTTGTCGATTCTTGATCTTAGAGCATAAGCCATTGGTGTTTAGATCAGGAAATTTTCTCCAGTGCCCATGTGTTCGAGATTCTTCCCCACTATTACTCCTATTAATTTGAGTGTATCTGGTTTGGTGTAGAGGTCCTTGATCCACTTGAACTTAAGCTTTGTACAGGGTGATAAGGATGAATCGATTTGCATTCTTCTACACGCTGACTTTTAGTTGAACCAGCACCATTTGCTGAAAATGCTATCTTTCTCCATTGGGTGGTTTGGGCTCTTTTGACAAAAATCAAGTGACCATAGGTGTGTGGGTTCATTTCTAGGTTTTCAATTCTATTGTACTTGTCTATCTGCCTGTCTCTGTACCAATACCATACAGGTTTTTTTTTTTATCACTATTGCTCTGTAGTACTGCTTGAGTTCAGAGATAGTGATTCCCCTGGAAGTCCTTTTATTGTTGAGGATAATTTTAGCTATCCTGGTTTTTTGTTATTCCAGATGAATTTGAAAATATTTCTGTCTAGATGTCTGAAGAATTGGATTAGAATTATGATGGGGATTGCATTGAGTCTGTAGTTTGCTTTTGGCTAAAATGGCCATTTTTACTATATCAATCTTGCCAATCCATGAGCATGGGAGATCTTTCCATCTTCTGAGATCTTCAATTTCTTTCTTCAGAGGCTTGAAGTTCTTATCATACAGATCTTTCACTTGCTTGGTTAAGGTCACACTGAGGTACTTTATATTATTTGGGACTATTATGATGGGTGTCCTTTCCATAATTTCTTTCTCGGCCTGTTTCTCTTTTGTGTAGTGGAAGGTTACTGATTTATTTGAGTTAATTTTATACCCAGCCACTTTGCTGAAGGTGTTTATCAGGTTTAGTAGTTCTCTGGTGGAACTTTTGGGATCCCTTAAAGTATACTATCATATTATCTGCAAATAGTGATATTTTCACTTCTTCCTTTCCAATCTGTATCCCTTTGATCTCCTTTTGTTGTCTGATTGCTCTGTTTAGCATTGTCTGATTGCTCTGTTTAGCATTTCAAGAACTATATTGAAGAAATAGGGGGAGAATGGACAGCCTTGTCTAGTCCCTGATTTTACTGGGATTGTTTCAAGTTTCTCTCCATTTAGTTTAATGTTAGCTACTGGTTTGCTGTATATGGCTTTTACTATCTTTAGGAATGGGCCTTGAATTCTTGTTCTTTCCAGGACTTTTATCTTGAACGGGTGTTGAATTTTGTCCAATGCTTTCTTAGAATCTAATGAAATGTTCATGTGGTTTTTATCTTTGAGTTTGTTTATATAGTGGATTACGTTGATGGTTTTCCTTATATTAAACCAACCCTGTATACCTGGGAAGAAGTCTACTTGATCATGAAGGATGAACGTTTTGATATGTTCTTGTGTTCGGTTTGCAAGAATTTTGTTGAGTATTTCTCCATTGATATTCATAAGTGAAATTGGTCTGAAGTTCTCTTTGTTGGGTTTTTTGTGTGGTTTATGTATAAGAGTAATTGTGGCTTCATAGAAGGAATTCACTAGAACTCTTTGTGTTTTAATTTTGTGGAATAGTTTGGATATATTGGTATGAGGTCTTCTATGAAGGTCTGATAGAATTCTGCACTGAACCCATCCAGACCTCTTTTTGGTTGGGAGACCTTTAATGACTGCTTCTACTCCTTTAGGAGTTATGGGTTTCTTAAATGGTTTATCTGTTCCTGATTTAACTTTGGTACCTGCAATCTATCTTGGAAATTTTCCATTTCCTCCAGATTTTCAAGTTTTGTTGAATATAGTCTTTTGTATTAAGATCTGATGATTTTTTGAATTTCTTCTGATTCTATTTTTGTGTCTCCCTTTTCAGTTCTGATTTTGTTAATTTGGACACACTCTCTGTGTCCTCTGGTTACTCTGGTTAAGGGTTTATCTATCTTGTTGATTTTCTGAAAAAAAACCAGCTTTTGGTTCTGTTGATTCTTTGTATAGTTCTTTTTGTTTCTACTTGGTAGATTTCAGCTCTGAGTTTGATTATTTCCTAGCTTCTTCACCTCCTTGGTGAATTTGCTTCTTTTTCTTCTTTTATGTGTGCTGTCAAGATGCTGATATGTGCTCTGTCCTGTTTCTTTCTGCAGGCACTCAGAGCTATGAGTTTTCCTCTTAGCATATCTATCATTGTGTCCCATAAGTTTGGGTATGTTGCATCTTCATTTACATTAAATTCTAAGAAGTTTTTAATTTCTTTTTTTATTTCTTCCCTGACCAGGTTATCATGAATAGAGCATTGTTCAACTTACATGTTTATGTGGGCATTCTTCCCTTATTGTTATTGAAGACCAGCTTTAGCACATGGTGTTCTGATAGGATGCATGGGATTATTTCTATCTTTCTGTTTCTCTTGAGGCCTGTTTTATGGTTAGTTTTGGAGAAAGTACCATGAGGTGTTGAGAAGAAGGTATATCCTTCTGTTTTATGATAGAATGTTCTATAAACATCTGTTAAGTCCATTTGGTTCATAACTTCTATTAGTCTGTGTATGTCTTTGTTTAATTTCTGTTTCCATGATCTGTTCATTCATGAGATTGGACTGTTGAAATCTCCTACTATTATTGTGTGAGGTGCAATGTGTGCTTTGAGCCTTAGTAAGGTTTCTTTTATGTATGTCAGTGGTTTTGTATTTGGAGTATAGATATTTAGGATTGAGAGTTCATCTTGGTGGATTTTTCCTTTGATGAATATGAACTGTCCTTCCTTATCCTTTTTGATGACTTTTGGTTGAAAATCTATTTTATTTGATATTAGAATGGTTACCCTAGCTTGCTTCTTCAGGCCATTTGCTTGGAGAGTTGTTTTTCAGCCTTTTTCTCTGATGTGGTATCTGTCTTTGTCTCTGAGGTATGTTTCTTATAGGCCATAATATGCTGGGTGCTCATTATGAATCCAGTTTCTTAATCTGTTTCTTTTATTTGGGAATTGAGTCCATTGATTTTGAGAGATATTAAGGAATAGCGTTTGTTGTTTCCTGTTATCTTCATATTTTGAGGTGAGATTATGTTTGTGTGCTTGTCTTCTCTTTGTTTTGTTGCAAAACGATTAGTTTCTTGCTTTTTCTAGGGTGTAGCTTGCCTCCTTGTGTTGGGTTTTACCATTTATTATCCTTTGTAGGGCTGAATTTGTAGAAAGATATTGTGAAAATTTGGTTTTGTCATGGAATATATTGATTTCTCCATCTATGTTAATTGAGAGTTTTGCCGGATACAGTAACCTTAACTGGCATTTGTGGTCTTTTAGGTTTTGTATGACATCTGCCCAGGATCTTCTGACTTTCATAGTCTCTGGTGAGAAATCTTGTGTAATTCTGATAGGTCTGCCTTTATGTTACTTGACCTTTTTTCCTTGCTGCTTTTAATATTCTTTCTTTGTTTTGTGCATTTGGTGTTTTGACTATTATGTGATGGGAGGAGTTTCTTTTCTGGTCCAATCTATTTGGAGTTCTGTAGGCTTCTTGGCATCTCTTTCTTTAGGTTAATGAAGTTTTCTTCTATGACTTTCTTGAAGATATTTACTGTTCCTTTGAGTTGGGAGTCTTCACTCTCTTTTATACCTATTATCCTTGTGTTTGATCTTCTTATTGTGTTCCTGTATGTTTTGTGCCAGTAGCTTTTTCAGTCATACACTATCTTTGACAGTTGTGTCTATGATGTCTATGGAATCTTCTGCTCCTGAGATTCTCTCTTCTATCTCTTGTATTCTGTTGTTGATGCTTGTATCTACAACTCATTGTCTCTTCCTTTGGTTTTCTATATCCAGGGTTGTCTCCCTTTGTGTTTTCTTTATTGTTTCCATTTCCATTTTCAATTCCTTTAACTGTTTGATTGTGTTTTCCTGTAATTCTTTCAGGGATTTTTGTATTTCCTCTCTGTAAGCTTCTGCTTGTTTATTTGTGTTTTCCTGCATATCTGTACGGGATTTTTTTTATGTCCTTCTTAAAGTCCTTCATCCTCATGATCAAATGTGATTTTAAATCTAGATCTTGCTTTTCTGGTGTGTTTGGATATTCAGTGTTTGCTTTGGTGGGAGAATTGGGCTCTGATGATGCCATGTAGTCTTGGTTTCTGTTGCTTGGTTTCCTGCAGTTGCCTCTTGCCCTCAGGTTGTGTCTGGTCTTACCTATTTCTGTCAGTGGCTTACCTGTCCTAAAGGCCTGTGTGTTAAGAGTGCTACAGACCTGTTTTCCTGTTTTCTTTCAGCCAGTTATGGGAATAGAGTCTTCTGCTTTCTGGTGTGTAGTTGTTCCTGTCCTCTGGCTTTCAGCTGTTCTTGTGGGCTTGTGTCCTGAGTTCACCAGGCAGTAGAAAAGTTGGAGTAGAAAAGTTGGTCTTACCTCTGGTCTTGGGCCTAATGTCTCTCCTTGGTGCTCGGTTTCAGCTCTCCATGAGGGCAGCAACCAGAAGGGCCTGGCCCTCTTTCTGGGTCCCTGTGCACAGTGTGCCCGGATGGCGCTAGGTTTTTACCACTAGAGTTAGAAATGTTGGCAGAGAGTAGTCTCCTCTGGTTTCCCAGGCTTGTCTTCCCCTTTGAAGGTCTAGCTCTCCCTCCCATGGGATTTGGGTACAGGGAGCTGTTTGACCTGGTTCATTCAGATCTGGGCGCAGTCTGGACCTCAGGGCTCCTGCAGCTTAACTACCCCTATCTTCCTGATCCCAGAGGCCCTATACAGTTTCCTCTTGGGTCAGGGATGTGGGCAAGTGTGGGCAGAAGTGGCGGTCTCTCCTGCCCTACAGTCTCAGAATTGCCCACATGTCTGGGCAATGAGCTCTCTCTCCCATGGGGTTTAGGAGCAGGGGGCTGTGGGCAGGGTCTTTTTTTGTTTACTTACATTTCCAATTTTCCTTCTGTAGTCCCCTTATCATTTAGCCCCTCCCCCTGCCTCTATGAGAGTATTCCCCCACCTACTACCCACCTCCTCCCATCTCCCTGTTCTGGCTTTAACACTGGGCCATTGAGCCTTCACAGGGCTAAGGGCCTCTCCTCTCATTGATTCCCTGTATGGTATCCTCTGCTATGTATGTGACTGGAGCCATGGGTCCCTCTATATGTTTTTTGGTTGGTGGTTTAGTCTCTGGAAACACTGGGGGATCTGGTTGGTTGATACTGTTCTTTCTATGGGGTTGAAAACCCCTTCAGCTCCTTTAGGCCTTTCTCTAATTCTTCCATTAGGGACTCCATTCTCAGGTCAATGATTGGCTGTGAGCACCTGCCTTTGTATTTGTCAGACTCTGGCACAGCCTCTCGGGAGACAGCTATATCAGACTCCTGTCAGCATGCACTTCTTTGCATCCATGATATTTGTCTGGGTTTGGTGACAGTATAAGAGATGAATCCCTGTGTGGGGCCATCTCTGGATGACCTTTCCTTCAGTCTCTGCTCCAAACTTTGTCTCCGTATTTCCTCCTGTGAATATTTTGTTCTCTTGGCTAAAAAGGAATGAAGCATCCACCCTTTGGTCTTCCAAATTCTTGAGCTTCATATGTCTTCTGTATTTCACACTTTGGGCTAAAATTCACTTCTCAATGAGTACGTATAATGTATGTTCTTTTGTGATTGGGTTACCTCACTCAGGATGATATTTTCTAGTTCTATTCATTTACCTATGGATTTCATAAAATTACTGTTTTTAATAGCTGATTTAATCTCCATTGTGTAGATGTACCACATTTTCTGTATCCATTCCTCTGTTGAAGGGCATCTGGGTTCTTTCCAGATTCTGGCTATTATAAATAAGGCTACTATGAACACAGTGGAGCATGTGTCCTTGTTATATTTTGGAGCATCTTTTGGATATATACCCAGGAATGGTATAGCTGGGTCCTCAGGTAGTACTATGTCCAATTTTTTGAGGAACCTCCAGAATGATTTCCAGATCGATTGTACCAATTTGCAATCCCACCAAAAATGGAGGATAGTTCCTCTTTCTGTACATCCTCACCAGCATCTGCTATAACCTGAATTTTTCATTTTAGACATTCTGACTGGTGTGAGGTGGAATCTCGGGCTTGTTTTGATTTGCATTTCCCTTATGAGTAAGAATATCAAACATTTTTCTAGGTGCTTCTCAGCCATCTGATATTCTTCAGTTGAGAAATTCTTTGTTTAGCTCTCTGTCCCCAATTATTTTTTAATAGAGTTATTTGATTCTTTGGAGTCTAACATCTTGGAAATCATTACCTATATATTGGATATTAGTCCTCTATCAGATGTAGAGATTAGTAAAGATCTTTCCTCAATCTGTTGT
>NC_046161.1:3432314-3437314 GCF_011064425.1 Rattus rattus
AACAGTCACTGACTAGGGTAGTGGGAGGTGAGCTAGCTATGTGGCAAGGATTGCTGGTGTGGGGCAGAAGGAAGGAGGGGCCTTGCAGTCTTCCAGGTCCGGGAGGCTGAGGTAAGGAGCTTCTGAAGGGACATAGGAGCTGTTCTTCAGCTGTCGACTGGTCCTCAAAGTCCTCTTTAAACGTGAAACACAACACAGACCCTGCCAGGGAGGTCATGGAGAGTAGATCCACCTCTCTGTGGGAATTGTGTTTTCTTCCGACCAAAGCAGAGCTAGAGATGGAAAAGCTGTGGTGTGACAATGGTTGGATTTCGGGAACAATTACAAAAGAGTGCGGGCTGTGGGCATGTTGGACATGATTCATGTGGTGTGAGAACTGAAGAAGGGATGATAGGCAGAGACACACAAGGGAGACTCGGAGACATAGCAGCGGGATGAACAGCTGAGCCTACCGTCTTATCCATAACAAAATCTGAGTTATTTGTGGATTATTTTCTTCTGAGTTCTCTCTCATCGTATAAACACATAAGATAACTGACTGAGTCACATGCCCTCCCAAGACCTCGTTCTGCAACTAGTCCTCTGTTCCCGGTAAGGTCTGTGTTGCTAAGTGCCCATTGTGAACTACCCTATCTGATCTTTATGGAATGAGTGAGTAAAAGAGAGAACGAATGAATGACCATCGTCCCAACTGTAACACCAAGCAATGAACCAATCTTATATTTGCAAGATGAATGTAATGGACTGGTGAGCTTGCTCAGGGAGTGAAAGGACTTGCTGCCTACAGGGGAAAGAAAGGCTCAGCTGCTATGAGCTAGCTATCCTCTGACTCTCCACATGTACACATACTAACAATTAATAATTTGAAAAGATTAATGCAACAAAAACATCCCACTTGGGAGTGATTTTATAAAGAGAAAAAGAAAATGATGCCAGGCAGAGATGATGTATGCCTTTAATGCCAGCACTCAAGAGTTGGAGGCAGGCAGACCTCTGTGAGTTCAAGACCAACCTGGTCTACAGAGCAAATTCCAGGACTGCCAGGAAAACATGTCAAGAAAGAAAGAAAGAAAGAAAGAAAGAAAGAAAGAAAGAAAGAAAGAAAGAAAGAAAGAAAAAAAAGAAAGAAAGAAAGAGAGAAGAGGAAGGAAGAAAGAGGAAGGAAGAAGGAAAAGAAGAAAGGAAACGAATGTCCTTAAGCAAATATTGCCTAAACAAATGTTACTATATTTCAAAATAGTTTGATTAGGAGAAACAACAGTAAGCTATATTTACTTTGAAATAATGATTTATCTCTCAAGCACCAATTTTTACAAAATAAACTAGGCAATCTTCAATTATAGACAGTAGCCTTTCATTTTCTTATAACATTAAATTGAGCTTGCTATGTCAGTAAGGATGCTCGTTTTTGTATTTCAAATTTTGGAGAGGAACAGTGACTTAACACTTGATTGGCAAGAAGAAGAGGAGGAGGAGGAAGAGGAGGAGGAGGAAGAGGAAGAGGAGGAGGAAGAGGAAGAAGTAAATGATGCCAAATATCAAATTACTTCAACTGCTCCCTGCTCATGTTATTAGAAGAAGTTTTAAAAGCTGAGATCTCTTTCAAAAGTCTCAGCAGTAACTTTATAAATCCATGGTCATGCACATGACTACAAAACTCCAGGTGCTATCCTCAAGAGAAGTAGAGCTGTGACTGAGATTTTATAATTTTTCAGATCCTGCCCACAACGCAGGAAATTCTGCTTAAATTCTGGGCTTGACTTCCTTACAGTACTTCGGGGCCCCTTTAAGACTTAGGGTTCCTCATCTTTTAAACCTACTTTAAGTGACTGAACAGTAGCAACAGGATATAGTACTGAAACTGGAGGTTTTAACAAAGACCATAATTCCATACTAAAGAGATATCTGTGCTTCCAACAGTTTTACTGTTTCTTTCTTTATATTTTCAGTTAAACCCTGCTTTAAACACTGACAATACTACAACCAGTGAAGTTCATTCAAGGAGTAAGTATTGCTACTGAAAAACAGTGAAATTGTGATGTTCATGCTCCATTTTCAAAAGGAATGTATACATATATTATTAATTTAGATTTTGGGGGTGGTTTTTTGGTTTGTTGGGTTTTGTTTTGAGAGGGGTTGGGGGTTTTTTGTTTTGTTTTGTTTGTTTTGTTTTGAGATATAATTTCAAACTCATTCTGCAGACCAGGGTGGCCTCAAATTTGTAGCCCTTTGCCTACAATGCCTCCCAAGTTATGGAAGGATACAATCATGTACACATGTACAACATGATAGTGTACACAACCATGACATGACTGATAAGTGATTTAGACTTATTTTTAAGTCGGACTATTTTTAGACTTAAAAGGATGATAATGAAATGATTCCTAATAATTTTTGGCTGTTTATAGGAAGATAAAGTCATTATATCCAATCTTTCTGGGTTTAGGAAAAACAGTTGTTAAATGAAATGCAGTAGACTATTTGGAAACCTTAAGAACTAAGAAAGGAAAGTAATTCCAGTGAAATGATGGATTAATCTGGGCTATCCAAGGTCAAACTGTAGCTAGAAGTAGTTGGGCAGTCTATGCCAGGCTTGTGTGTTTGAATGGTACATATACTGACCTTAGCATAGGGCTATGATAAACAAGAGGTCAGGAAGACATTTCAAAACTCTGGTCAAGAGTCATTCTTGCCGCCTTCTTGGGTGAAACCCAGCGACAGTTTGCCTGAGGAACACAACACCACACATACTCTAACAGTGGGAAACACTTGTAACCATTACCACGGGCTTTCACAGATCCTTTCATTTAGGCTCTGACTGGAGCCAAGGTGAGAGTTGCAGCCTATAATGTCAAGGAACGGTTGCCCTCAAATCAAACACAAGGAGATTTTCTATTGTGTAAGAAGAGGGGATAATTCATCAAGGTAGAAAGCAACTTGGTTTAATTATGGGTCTTTTAATGTCTTTTCATAATCAGTTAATAAATACCTGAACAATAAAATTGAATTTAAGCTTTTAATAGGCCACGTTGGCTTGAACCTAAACAACTGGAATTATCAGCTCCAAGCATTGTGCAGTGAAGGGCTCCACGTCCTGTGCCAGGAGAAACAAAGCTAGTCGAGGGCTGTTTTTTTCCCTGTGCCTCACCATAATAAACGCTTGTAATATCACCCCCTCCCTTTTTTCTGGCGAGTAAGACGCAGATCTAATTCATCACAGTGTGAGACACACCTGGCACACGGATCAGGAAACAGCTGTTTTACTTCATTTCTGTCATCACCTTCCAACAGATTTCTTTCACATTCCAATTTGGACGGGAGGACTCGAGACTTTTTCTCCAGAAGTTCTCCATTAACAGATTCACAGCAGAAGGCGCCATTGGTCCGTTTCCTCTCGCAGCAATTAATTACCCAGAGCGGTGTGTTTTGACTGGGAAGGCAGCAGGCTGCAAGTCACCAGCCTTTACGCGCCTCTGTGAGCGAGCGACGTCTTCATCCTCAGCAGCAGGCATTTTGTGCCTTCCGAAATAGTAAGCCACCATGCAAGGCAGCTCCCCGCCCGGCCAAGTCCATCCTACCTCCAAGGAGGCTACCCCAGCGCTAAGCTCTGATCCCTCTCGCCACTCAGGCAGACTTCCTCCCGGTTCGGTCAGATGAAAGGTGCCCTTGCTTTCTGAATTAGTGAAGAGCCATCGGACTTGGTCTGAGGTCTGTGAGCTATGCCCCAATAAACCTTGAAAAGCTTGAATTACACTCTAACCCACAAAAATTTTCAAATTAAAAAGGCATATTTAGAGGCCCCCCGCGGACAGTGATTTTATTTAGTTTAATTCCCGCTTGTGGCCAATTAGGTGGACACCCCTGAACACAGGCTTACACTCCTGGGGAAGGAAAAGGAGGTTAGCTTTGGATTTGGGGGGAGGGGGGCAGGGTAGTACATCATTCCTCAAACGGACAGAAAGTATTTTCCCGGGCTGTTCTATGAGGAGCCCAGCCTTTGGAAATCAATGAAAATGTGTGTAAGACGGAGTTTAAGTTCATTCTTCTTCAGTGTCCTAAATTTATTTTTCAGAGTTTTTTCCCCCGACTTCTGCCCAATTCATCCTTAAGGAATTGTCAATTCGAGAGTAAAGGTTAAATTTCTGCCCTGAGAACCCACACTACTTGTTCGGCTAGCTCCCTTCAATCATCTTCCGGTTTGAAGGACTTGTTTGGCTGTGGATGCGGTTAGTTACAGCTCCGTCTTTTAATAAAGTGACTCATACGCTTCCTGAGCACTTTCTATCTCCCATCCATGGAGCTGTTTTACACAGAGCTCAGCTTGGCACAGCCGACCCCTGCTCCCTAACTTGTTTCCAGCTTCAGCTCGTGGCTGCTCTCTCCATCAGAATTGCGAATCTTGCCCCGTCCTCATCTGGTGGCAAGCTCCGTGTGCAGCATATGAGAAAGGAGTTAATAAAATGCACGTTGGAAATATAAAACAAGGTCAGGGGCGACAGTTTGGCTGAAGGTCTTTCTTTAAATGCGGAAAACAAAAGAACAAGATTGTTTTAGCAGTAGCAGCTGTCAGGGAAGCAGTCGAAGTCCCAGCTACCTGTTCCAAGGGATCCTGGGACCGCTGTCCTCTATCTAACCCAAGTCCTTCTCCGAAGGATTGGCGTCCCAAACTTCAGAAAGGCTAGGTGGAGACAGAAGGAAGTCCCCATCCTGCCCCTAAAAGGGCCACAGACATTGAAGGAATGATGCAGTGGATGAAAACAAAAATCAAGCCGTGGGTGCACCGCAGGTCCCGGAACGACTGCAAGTCCCCAATAATGAATGGCGTTACTGTGTGTGCTGTGAAAACCACTGGATTGGGCGCTTGGAGGTGGTAGGTTTTTAAAAGTAAGTGCTTAAAGCAAAAATTTGTGGTTGGGCCCATCAGATGCCTACTGAACTGGAAGAAAGAAAACATTGTCAGCAAGCAACTGCTTGCCACATAAGACCTGGAGCATACCACT
>NC_046161.1:3442314-3449972 GCF_011064425.1 Rattus rattus
TGCCTTACAGAAGATTTGCAGATTTATGGGGTCCCATTTGTCGAGTCTTGATCTTTGAGCATAAGTCATGGTGTTTTGTTCAGGAAATTTTCTCCAGTGCCCATATGTTCGAGATTCTTCCCCACTTTTTCTTCTATTAGTTTGAGTGTATCTGGTTTGCTGTGGAGGTCCTTGATCCACTTGGACTTAAACTTTTTACAGGGCAATAAGAATGAATCAATTTGCATTCTTCTACATGCTGACCTCCGGTTGAACCAGCACCATTTGTTGGAAATGCTATCTTTCTTCCATTGGATGGTTTTAGCTCCTTTGTCAAAGATCAAGTGACCATAGGCATGTGGGTTCATTTCTGGGTCTTCAATTCTATTCCACTTATCTACCTGCCTACCTCTGTACCAATACCATACAGTTTTTATCACTATTGCTCTGTAACACTGCCAAGCAGTAGGTTTTTATAATCTACAAATAAGATAGAATCAACTAATGGGTCACTGTTGAAAAGACATCAACTTTAGAAGTGGATAGCTAATAAAGAAACTCTAAAAGCTTATAAAGATAGAGAATTTTGGATTCTTGTTGCTACCTTATATGGCCAAGATTACAAAGCACAAGAGCAAAAAGGCAGACGTCCCCGAAAAACAAGAGATTATAAAACTTCAACATGATTCAGTTAGAAGAGTCAGAATATGAAAAATAACTTGACTTTACTCCAAAGAGAGCACGGAAGAGCGTCAGAAGTTCACAACGATTGTGACAGAACAACTGAAAAACATGGAGAAAAAGAAAGGTGACACAGGACAAAGAAGTCAGCAAAACTAGACATAAGGGCAGCTGTGTGACCCTGACTGCAGTGGGAAGGGGGATCAGAAGCCCTGGTGAGAAGAAACTACAAGTCATTCCCCCAAGACAAGCCTTCAGACATATTAAATCCAGTTTGTGGCTACTGGTGAGATATTGGTTCCTCCAGGAGATAAACGAGTGGAAAGGAATCCTATTTTGTCCCTCTGTACATCTCTGAGAGCAGTGGCCAGGAACCATCTTGACACTGAACTTACGTTTCTAACTGAGCGACCATGAGAACCCAAGAGCAGAGAGCAACCACAAGTTATGGAGTCTGAATTTAACCTTCCACATCCCTAGGATTAGAGGCATTGTAAAGAGTTGGCGGGCCTGACACTAACAAGCTAAAAAGTACAGGTGGCAGGAAGCTCAGCTCAGAGACCAGGAAAGGGACCTCATCCTCAGGATCTAGGGGCAGATCTCAACAACTGACAGTAGCCTTGGAGTGCCATACCTATGCCTGAGGTCAACAGGTGAGTCAACTTCCGAAGCTACCTGCTAGGTGCCCACTGCACTAGGGCCTAAATGATCTAAAGTTCCAGCCTTCATTTACTTGACACTCACAGCGGCATCCTTCCAACAGCATCACTGATATTTAGAAGCCTTGAAAGTCATCTTCCTCCTACAGGGGTCTTGGTTGCTTCCTGCACTCCCAACACACTGGAGAGACACTCCCAACATACTGGTGAGACACTCCCAACTGGAACATTAACTACACCAAGGAGTATGATCACAGGGTTCTTGGTCAGGTCAGACACCTGCCCAGCTCACAGACAGTAAAGCTGAGTGTGAATAGAAGTCCATGGTACACAAAGGAAGGAAGTTACTAAAACAAAGACAGCTCCGATGGGCATTGGCCAGTTGTCCATTACAGAATCAATACCACAACAAACAGAAACGACATGACTCCATACAGGCAAATGACTGCTACCACCCACTCATATAGCTAGCAAGCCCTAATTTTCAAAGTCATACAGAAAGTCTACTCCAACATTTAAATTTTTGCCTTTTAAAGTTGTCCCCTTTTGTCTTTTAATAACACTTTTAGCTGTGCTTTTATGTGATCAAGCTTTTTAAATTACTTGTTTTAGTTTATTCTCCATTCACTCGTCAAATTTTATTTCTGCATGTTTTTTCATTATTATATAGTATATTCATTACTTTTCTGTTGCTGTGATAAAATATCCCGACCAAAAAGAAAACAATTTACAAGGGGGATAGGGTTTGGCTTACAGTCCATCATGTCAGGGACGGCATGACGGTGGGAGCATGAATCTGGTGAATATCATTTAGCAGAGAAAGGTTGCAGGAATGGGGCTAGATAGTAAAAACTCAGAGCCTGTACCCATATTACACATCCTCCAGCAAGGCTCCTCTTCCTAAAGATTCCATAAGCTTCCAAAACAGCACCACCGACTAAAGATCAAGTGTTCAGAGACATAGGACTACTGAGGACATTTATCATTCAAGCTACAACATTCTGCCCCTCCCTGACCCACATAGGTTCATGGCCATCTCATGACACAAATTTAATCCATTCTGACTTCAAAGTCCCCACGGTCTTTAACAATCCCAACACTGTACAGACATCCAAAGTCTTTCCTGGAACTCAAGAAACCTCTTAACTGTGATATAAATGTTATATACTTGCAACATACAATGACCCAGAGTACGCACTCTATTCCAGAGGAGGAGTGGAAATTTGATGTTGAATGGTCAGACTGGAATGAGACCAAGACTAAGCAGGTCCCTCTGACTCTGGCATTTGGGACTTCAGCTTCAAAGGGCTTAAGTGGATCACCCTCTCCAACTTTACTACCTGCAGTACACCTCTGTCTTCTGGGATGGCTCCACTCCTCCTATACGCAGCCCTCATTGACAGATAACCCACAGTGCACTACTGCGGCATCGCCAGCATCTTTGGGTCTCCACTGCATCCCAGGCTTCACCTTCACAGCTTCATGCAATAGCCTCTCAAAGTCCCCTCTCAGGGATACTTGACCCTACTCTGAGAATCTGAAGAAGAATCTGACTCCCTCAGTCTTGCACCCACCTTGCTCATTAGCTAATATTTTCCATTCTGTCTTCTTACTGTGAATGAAACTGCAAACAAATAAGGGAAATGACTATTTCCTGTACTTTTACTTACCTTTATGATTAAACTGAAATTATGAACATCGAGACGCCTGCCTAGGTATTGAAGACAGGGGAAAACAGAAGAATCAAACGTAGGGCTCTTTGATGGACGACAGAAAGAATTCCCTCTCCAAATCATAAACGAGAGGCAGGAATATAGTTATACCACAGTTTAACCTCAGTCAGAGAAAGTGCCAACTTATCTGTGGCACTTTCTCTAATTCTTGTCTTAGTTAGGATTTTATTGCTGTGAAAAGACACCATGACCACAGCAATTCTTAAAAAGGAAAGCACTTGGTTGGAACTGGTTTGCAATTCAGAGATTTAGTCCACTGTCACCGTAGTGGGAGGCATGGCGGTGCACATGCTGAAGAGGAAGCTGAGAGTTCTACGTGACAGCAGAAAGGGATTCTGAGCCTCTAGATAAGGCTTTAGCTTCTGAAACCCCAAGGCCCACTCAGCAATGACACACTTCCTTCAACAATGCCACACCTGCTCCTACAAGACCATACCTCCAATAGTGACATTCCTATGGGCCTCTGGGGGTCATTTTTATTCAAACCAACACAGTGCTATTCTTCTAAAAATCCCCCCCCATGCACAGGTATGCAGCACTAATAGAACTCAGTGAAGTTCTTTAAAGAATGACATGAAATTGGGGGTGGGGAGAACATTTTGGGATGGTGTAGGAGAAACCTGGATGGGATCAGAGGTGGATATGCTCAAAATGCATTGTGTACAAATATAAAATTCTCACAGAACAAATAAAAACTGTACATACTTAAATGAATACCCCACCCAAATCATAGCAGGAATGTGTTCAAGCTGATGCAATTCTCTTCCCCTTTTTGGACAGGGAGAGAACTCCATGAATAAACATTGAGTTCTAATGATACAGAAAATAGAAAATGAGAAGTGTCCAAGGAATTAAAGAATATAAATCCTATGGACATAAGGACAAGCAGTGAACCATAAGACCCTCCAGGTTCACAATTTAAAAAGCATTCCAGTTGTTTTTGAATGGCTGCAAGGGTGTTTCAACAAAGTTCCCCCCTTCAAAGTGTACCTAATTTCCTTCCATGTCTTGAAAAGAACTAATATTAATTCACTCTCTGCAAAATCATTAATCACACACAGTGTTCTAGAATTCAGGTAGAAATGGGTTTGGTAGTTGATAATAAAGTGCATACTTATATAATGATTTAGTGAATTCTATATGAGTAAGGTTATTACTTATTTTTTTTTTCTTTTTTTTTTTTTTCAGAGCTGGGGACTGAACCCAGGGCATTGCGCTTGCTAGGCAAGCGCTCTACTACTGAGCTAAATCCCAACCCCATTACTTATTTTTTATTAATCATTCCATTTGTTTACATCTCAAATGATATTCCACTTCCCAGTTGTCTCCTCCACCAACCCCCATCCCACATCCTTCCTCTCCCTCCCCTATGCCTGTATGAGTGTTCCTCCAACCCACACACACTCTCCTACCCCACTACTCCAATATCCCCCTACACTGGGCATCAAGCCTCCTCAGGACCAAGGGCTTTCCTTCCCATTGCTGTCAGGCAAGGACATTCTCTGCTACATGTGTATCTGGAGCCATGGATCCCTCCAGGTACACTCCTTGATTGGTGGTCTAGACTTTGGGAGAACTGGGTGGTCAGGCCAGCTTATGTTGTTCTTCCAATGTGGTTGCAATCCCCCTCTGATTCTCCAGTCCTTCTACCAGCTTCCCCACCAGGTTCCCTGAGCTCAGTCTGATGGTTGGCTCCAAGCATCCACATCTGCACTGGTCAATTGCTGGCTGGACTTCCTCGGGAACTGCCCCATCAGGTTCCTGTCAGCCAGCACCTCTTGACCATGGCAACAGTGTTGGGTTAGATTATTACTTATTAATGAATAAGCTCATCTAAAAAGTTTTAATGTTTTGCAAGTCTAACAAAGAATATAGTATTCAATGATAAAATAAATATAAATAACTGGGAGAGCATATTGAGATCACCATGTATCACCACTGTTGTCAGCTAATTTTCTGTAGTGATGTATTTGAGAAGATTGATCATTACATGGAGAAAGACTATGTCTAGGAAGGGGGACATGAACAAATAGATGACTTTCTGGTATCTGTGTTAAAGAATTAAGGGATAAGGAAAAGAAAGAGATCTGGAAGCCCAGGGGAGAAGGCCTACATGGTATAATAAAGAGAATCTTCTCCAGGAAGACAACCTCAGCTTCAGATTTGATGGCCTATAGATTCCTGATCTTTCTTAATCTAGTAGGTTTTCTGTTTTTCTTATCGTTGTCCCCTACAGTTTTATGAAGCAGAGGAATATTGAGAACATCTTAAGCTAATTGGACATTGCAGTAAAATACCTCCTTAACTGGAAACAAAACACACCAGGTCAGAGAGAAGAGTCACCTTTATTTATGTACCAATGAGTTCTGCCTTTCAACAAATCACCTACTAGTGGAGAGTAAAGCTGAAGACCTCCTCTGTCATTCTGATGACATTTTCTTCAACTCAGTCCCACATGGGCACACTTGCAAATAAATGTCATGGTAAGAGAGAAGTTTTCACTCCTCCAGTCTTTTAACATTTTCCAGTAGTATGATTTCTTTAATTAAAATTTTTCTTTGGCTGAGATAAGCCGCAGTCTGGCACCATGTGCCTTGGGTGGATAGAGCCGCCTGGCCCAGAAAGCACAGTAGAGCTGACCCTAATGATGGGGCCACAGGTAAGCAAACCCTGAGGATGTGAGTTAGCCCCACAATTTGTCTACTATGTGGTGGTATAAGCCAGAGTGAAATGCCTCCCTAACTCCTCACCTTTTGCCAACTATGGCAGGAAAGAGAGCTTGCCCCCAATGTCATGAGAGTAGGAGAACTGGCCCAGCTCCTCGCCTGCTGCAGCACTCAAGAGGCCCTGCACATCACATAGGCAGCACAATAGAGCTGGCCCTGCTGGTGTGAGTATTGGTTAGCTGGCCCTGAGGGCAGCTGGCTCTGCCCCTTGACAGCTTGACTGTGTAAGCTAGCCTGGGCAGTGCTGGAGAGCCTGCCCTGGTGGTGTGTGTGGGGAGATCTTGTGGGCTGACCAGCCTAGCTACCACTCAGATCCAGGGCTTTGAGTTGGCCCACCCCAACATCTACCCCAACTATGAACTGCTGGACTGCATGCAGGGATCAGTCCTACAGATCCAAAGCTACAGGATCTCCATGACACAAGGTAACAAAAGGATATCCAAGAGGAGTCCCAGTGAGGATCCAATATTGATAGCATAGCCAGAGGCCTTGAACCACACCAATGACTCATTGAAATGAACATTTGCAAGTAAAAGACTGTGACACACTATAGCTTCCACAACAAAATTTTGTTGTTTTTTTTTAAGGGGAGGTCACAAGGGCAGAGTGTGGGTACAGAGGGACAGAGACATGAGAGAAACTGCGGTGTGTGATATGAAATTCCCAAAGAATATGTATATGCATATGTATGATGAGGACAGAGGTTGGTGTTAGCTGTCTTCCTCAATCTCTCTTTTTATATTTTGAGACAGGGCTTCTCACTGTACCTGAAGTGAGACCACTCAGCTAGGATGGCTAGTTGTCCAATGAACCCAAGGGACCCTCCTGTCTCTGCCTCCCCAACACTGGGATTACAGCATCCCTCTTTGGTTTTGCTTTCACGTGGGTTCTGGGGTCTAAACTCACGTTCTTATGCTCAAATATCAGGTGTTTTATCAAGCTAGCCTCCTGCCCAAGCCCCCAAAGCATTCTTTTTTCACTTAGCAATTTTTCTAATGCCTTTTGGAGCTCACCTTAAAAAAAAGAATTAAACCCTACTTGAATTATGTGTGGTATGGTCCTGAATTAAAAATAAAAACTTGGGGGAGGAAGCCGCAGAGAGAACATAGAAGCTGATGTTAAGATTCCTCTCTGCCCATTTACAGTTCTCTGCACCCAAATCCCGTGGGAGGGAGAGCTAAACCTTCAGAGAGGCAGACACGCCTGCGAAACCAGAAGAGACTGCTCTCTGCACACATTACTGATTCCAGAGGAAAATACCGGAGGCCATCTGGAACCCTGGTGCACGGAGGCTCCAGGAAGAGGCGGTGCAGATCTTCCCGGTTGCTGCCACCACAGAGAGCCGTGGGCAGCACCCTCATGAGCTTAACTTGAGCCTCGGGACCACAGGTAAGACCAACTTTCCTGCTGCAAGAAAGCTGCCTGGTGATTCCGGGACACACGGAGGCAGAATTCCTCTAGGACCGGCACTTCCTGTGTTACTAGAAGTCCCACCCAAGGATCCTGCCCGAGCAGCTCTCTGCCCCAAAACCCATGGGAGAGAGACTCACCGCCTGGTCAGGTGGGCACCCTGAGGCTGTAGAGCTGAAGAGACCACCACTGACTGCCCAAATTCCTGCCCCACATCCCCATCAAGAGGAAACTGTATAGCCCTGGCTCCTGTGGGAGAGGGCCCAGGAGAGGCAGGAGCCCTGCCTGAGACACCGCCGGAACCTGAAGGAAACAGACCGGATAAACAGTTCTCTGCACCCAAATCCCGTGGGAGGGAGAGCTAAACCTTCAGAGAGGCAGACACGCCTGCGAAACCAGAAGAGACTGCTCTCTGCACACATTACTGATTCCAGAGGAAAACACCGGAGGCCATCTGGAACCCTGGTGCA
>NC_046161.1:3450072-3459721 GCF_011064425.1 Rattus rattus
GTTTATTAAGATCCATTTGTCTTGGAAATAAAATAGAGGGACATGTATAAATTTGGAATGTCTTCCAAATATGATTCCCAACTCCTCTCCAGAAGTCCTCAGAACTAAAGGCTCTTCCACCACAGCTGTGAGGCTGGCAAGGCTGCTTGGTCGGGGTCTGGATGCTTGACGCTACCCCTTCAAAGGAGTCCCAGAAGGCAGAGCCATGTCTTGTTGACAATAGTCAGAGTCTGCCTTCATGCCGTTAAAGCTGCTTAAAAGTGAAAGATTGTATTTATTGGTCTCTTCTGATGTCACAGAAACATTCATCCACTTTTTCTTTATTCTTCTTTTTCAACCTGATTTTCATGGCATTTCTGGGAGGTAGACTATATTCCCATTTTTTTTCCTGATTGACAAAAATAAGTCTCAGAGAGATTGGGAATATGACGTAAAGTAAGGGTCTACACACACGTTTCCTAACTTGCGTCTTTCCTGGTCTCTGTTGTAATATGGTTTGTGTAGTAGTTCCCTATACCTTACGTCCAGATGATTCTAACCGTCAGTTAAGAACAAGGCAAAGTTTAAATCTTCTTTATATATGATTTTTATATTATTGCCAGGTTCACCTTTCCCAGGAGACCAACCACATTTAAATTTGGAGGCACAAACCCATGGTCTTCTCAAGCCTTTAAGCTTCACCTTCAAAGCCAATAGCCTCAGAAGACCGAAACAAACTCCTGAAAGACACATTTCTTGGACTTCTAAGACCCCAGAGTTTCCTTCTGTGACAGAGTAATGAACTGAAGCACCAGAATTTTGTTACCTTCTCTGAGGGATGAGAGCTCCCAAATTTCTTCTTCCAGAAGCCCTATGCTTAGAATTTATGAAATCCTAGCCTAACAGGCTAGGCCGGACAAGAGGCCCAAAGGAAAAATCTCTAAAGGCTCTGCTGTGTCTTCTTTCCAATCCATTCACTATAGAAGAGTTTAATTCCCTCCTCTTCCCTGACTCTCTTGCTCCTGCCTGCTCCCCAGTTCATGCACGCACATTGCAAGAGACATTCTGCCATGAGTTCTCCCGGCCCAGAGCAAAACAAATCAAGCAGAACCATATAATTTATTGCACCAAACTGGAATTACCCCCACCCACTTAAAAAAAAAAATCTGGCTTCCTTTCAGGGTAACAGCGACGAGGCTCTGGCAGCGCTCAGTCAACGTGGGTGATCCATGTGACATGTGGCAAAAATACAGAACTCATCAGATTTAATAAAACAAAGCTCCACACACGATTGGAGGGCTTCTCTCAACAAAGGCCTGAAGGAGTCACGGTAGGCAGTCCCCAGCGTCCAGGGGAAACAACCCCCTCCGAGTCCAAAGCTCCTCCTTGACTCAGAAGTCTTGAAAGGACCAACTGGCTGTCCCTAGCAGACAGGGGAGACACTGGAGTCAGGATGGAAATGCCAACAGAACAGATGTGTCCCTATGTAGTGAGAGAAACGGAGGCTAGGCAGTGTGCCCAGCCTGCAGATGGGAATGTCTCTGCATTCCACAGCAGACAGAGATGCCCGCTGCTGCCAACCAGCCATGGTACACCAAGCAATCAGCAGCTGCTTCCCCAGAGTGAGCCCCGAAACTGACACTGGTCTGAAGTACCAATGACTGCTAAGACTCTCCCTGGGAAGCTATGGGTGGTCTTCATGCCTGGGCAATTGAAGTGCATGCTTGAGACGGTTCCGTCTTAGAGGCAACCACTGGGAACCAACCCCCTTCCCCTGCCCCGGGACAAACAAGTGCAACTGTCAGAACCTTGTCTGAGCTGGCACACTCATCTAATCAGTGATGGTTAGAGAGATAGAGGGAGAAGCAGAGAGCCAGAGACTTTGTGGCTTGCGGCCATAAGAGTACCTCAGAACCCTGAAAGTCTGATCTTCAAACAGTAGTCACTAGTGCCACTGGCTTAAGGTCACTTGTCCCATGGCTCTACAGGATCCTATTTCTGGCTTCTTGGATCACTAGTGGCTCTAGTAACACAGCAAAAGTCACCTGTCCCTATACCAAGCACCTTTGCACAGTCCTGAAAGATACGGGCACTGTCGCCTCATAGATTCAGAAACTCAACTGTTAAGGAAATAATGTGTCTTGCAAAAGATGAAATGCTAGATCCAGGATTCAAGCCCTGGGCAGTCTGGATTCCCATCATTCTATCACATTGATACTCTCTTGGTAGTTGATGAATACTGCACTAAATCCTGAGGTGGAAGGCCAGACAACAGAAATGTAACCCGTGTCCTATAAAAATGCACAGCGATCCAGGATGGTATGTTTGCAGGAGTTGAAACAGACATGCTTTGCTGACAACTTGTTCCTTGTGGTCCAGTATCTCAGGAAGGCCTTCCTCTAACACATTAGGGAGCCAAGTGCTAGGTTATAAAATCACTATGGGGGTTGAGATTGCATATTAATATGCATATGTACACTCATACATATATTTATATCATATATATAATAAGTAATTATGTGATGAGTAAAAGGTATCACTAAACCAGGGATAACAACATAAAGTGATTTCTTTAGGGTTTTCCACACCTAAACTAAACCGATGGCATGGTGTATGAATAGAGTGATAAAGGAGAAATAAATGTTATGATTCATAAGGAGTCTGTATTTGTGGCCCCCCACTCACTTGAGGGATATATCTGGGGAGAAGATGTGGCATGAAGGTGACGTCTGGGAGACAACCCACCCAGAGTTCCAAGTCACAGAGCCCTACCAGCACTCAGCATCCACTGAAGACACAAGGGTACCCCTCTTAAACAGTTTTCCATGCTCTGGTCCCTGGGTTCAAATCTAATACTGGATGCAAGCAGGCTCCTTGCTACTGTCAATGGTTCTAAGTCACTGGATCACTAAAGTCAAACTGTGTCAGAAGCCAAAGGGAAAAAAGAAGGGAGTCACACTACAGCCTTAGCCCTTGCCTGTCTTGACTCCTGACAGGAATCATTGTGCATCACTGTCAGTACCTGGGAAATGCCTGCCTCTACACCTTGACAGTCAAGTGACTGCCTGCATAGACCTCCCACATGTATGGGAGGCGCAGGCACCCTGTGGCCTCAGTGTTCTTAAGAAGGATTGAGGTGCTTAAGTGCCTCTCTTTGAATTTTCTGAGCATTTAATGACAACTATTTTAGGAAAGCAGACATTTAAGGAGATCATTGCATGTGACACAAATTCCCTGACTTTAATTATTCTGGCCCCATGACAGCACGCACGGCTTGCGATCTGCACCAGGGACAAAGGGGTTGCTGTCATCTTGCAGTTCCCCTGTCACTTCACATTTACCAGCACCTCACCTCCCAAGACATCTTTATGCTGCCTTATATCCAGTGAGTTGGCTTGACGGTGGCGTCCCCCTCTGTGAAGTCACACAGAAGGGTCTTAACTCATTGCCTACTACGTATGTCTATTGTGACCAGTTGCCAGACACGCTGAATAACAGAAAAACCACTTGTAATTAGAAATCATGCGATAGCTTACTAGAGATGCTGTTTTACAGGTTTCCATAAGGTTAAGTGAAAACGCCCCTGCCAGACGCTTTCTCCAATCACTTACTTGGAATTTTTGAGGTTGGAGTTGACTTTTGGACGGCATCCATCTTGTTTTCTCAAATACTTACTCTACCCCAAGTTTCTGTCACCAGCTACACGATGGTGCCAAACACAAAGAACACTGTTTTGTTTTGTTTTTTTTCACATCCCTCTCTGCCACACTTAATCTCCACATCAGCCAGATGTGCTGGACTCTGCTTCTTGCAAGCGTAGGCCATCCGTGGGGTGATCTGCTCCCTGATACATCTTTCTTCTAACCTTTTGGAGTCTCCTTTTTCTCAATATGACTAATTTTATGTATCACATAGCCAAAAGAAAAAGAAAAAGGATTGAGTAAGAACCCTTACCCCTTAACCCAAAAGCCAATACTTGCTGCTAAGCAGGAGGAAGTTAAACTAAAATTCTTGGTCAGAGTTCATTTCCAACACTCTTGGGACTTTCTAAAGGAAACTCCACTCTAACCTTAGCTGTCAGCACATCAACAAAACGGTTTCCAAACTCCAAGAGAGTTTTCTCAGAGCCTCCAGAGAACACTTAGGAGCCAGGCTCTCTCCGTGTCAGCCTCCTCAGTCCACTGGCCCTATGCTCAGGCCGCTGCCCTCTGGATGTCTACTGTTCTCCATCCTGTTTGTTCCCCTTCAGTCGGGATCCTGGTCTCTCATTCCCCTTCTCTCCTCTCAAGCATGAACTCCACAAGTCTAACTCCAATGACCACCTCACTGCTCAGTCCCAACTCCTTGTCCCAAGCAATGTTTATTTTCCCCCTTGTGATCTTAAACAACAAAGTTCCCATTTAGAACAGAAAAATAAAAAAATGAGTGTTGAAATAGGGCTCAAACTATTGACATGAGACTATTGACAATAAAGCCTAATTTGTTTACCACCTAATATGCCCTATAAACTTGAGATGCTCTACATCATAACTGCTTCAATGCGCACTAGGTCAAGGAATTGGGAATTGAGGCTGATGTGAATCTTCCCAGTGTCATATGGTCAGCAAGCAACAGGTCATAGTCAGAATCAGAAGCATTAGATTTCAGGGTCTATATTTTTAATTCACTCACTAAAATAATTCCTCAGGTTTTTTTTTTCCAGGAATTCTGAGCTTCTCACAGAACAAACAAAGCAGAGTGGTAACAGTTCATTAGCAGCTTTTATGAGGCAAAGACAATGAGGCAATCTCAAATGGGAACTCTCCCTTTTTATTTTTAAAATATGCACAGCATAAAACATACCATGTCAGTCACTTTCCAAACACGATCTATGTTCCTTATTGCATTGTATAATATCTCCAAGTTGCTTGCCCTGCACATGTAAAACTCCACCAATTCAACCGAATAACCTTTTCCTCTACTCTTGGAAATCCCTTCTTTCTCTCTGTCTGTCTTTCTTTTCTATTTCCTTTTATTGAACGTGTATCTTCTTCATATAACATTTTCTACTTATGGTTTCCTCTCCCCAAGCTCCTCCCAGTTCCTTCCCACTTCCCCTCCCATCTGAATCGGCACAATTTGTCTCTCCTTAGGAAACAGACGTCCAAAGGATGATAATAAAAATAAACTAACACGAACAAACTGAAGTAGGACTAAATAAACAAACAAAAGGAAAAGAGACAAAAGAAAGCAAGCGGTGCACAGACATGCCTTTGTACACACAGGAATCCCATAAAAACACAGAACTGGAAGTATTTATATCACATATACATATAAATCATATATACATATAAATCATTATACATATATATCATATTTGTATGACCTATAAGGTTAAAAATCATTTTAAAACCCTGACAAAACATTGTGAAAATAAGAACCCCCTAAAGATGTCATTGAGTTCATTCTGTGCTGGCCTGGGCACAGGGCCTGCCTTTAAGAGTGATTTGCATCCCCAGTGAGACACTGTTAGAGAGAAACAATTTTGACTCGAGAATGTTTATCAATTAGATACAGCTTCTGGATTAGAGGTGGAGGTTTGTATCCACTTCCCCTCTCAGCACTGAGGCCCCATCTGGCTTACACTCATGCAGGCAGTGTGCATGCTGCCACGGTTTCTGTGAGTTGATATGTTTGTCAGTCCTATGCTGTTGATTTAGAGGGCTTTGTCTCCTTGGTGTCCTCAATCCTCTTTGTCTCTTACAGTCTTTCCAGGTCCTCTTCTATAGGGTTCCCCAAGCACCGAGGAGAGCAATTCGATGGAGACATGCCATTTGGACTGAGTGTTCTGCAGCCCTCACTCTCTGTACACTGTTTAGCTATAACTCTGTCTGTTCCCATCTTCTGCAGGAAGAAGATTCTCTGCGGATGGCTGAGCAAGGCTCAGACCCAAGCATAGCAGAACGTCTGTAGGAGTCATGTTATGGCCACGGTCCTTTAGCAGAATAATAGCATTTGGTTTTTCCCTAGGTCCCTGATATATCTGGTCGGGTTCTTAGTCACCCGCGTTGTGTCAGAGATGGGTTTCATCTCAGGAAGTGGACTTTAAAACCGATTGGAGACTGCTTGGTTATCCTTCTGTGCCACTTGCACCAGTGCACCTTGCCAGGTTATCATCTGAGAGCAAAACATCTGTAGCTAGGTAGGTGCTAATCACATCCTTCAGTAGTAGACCTTGAACACTAGTCCATAGGGGTGAAGGCCCCAGGTAGGAAACAGCTCAACTTCTCCATGTTAAAAGAGTTGTGTAGATGCCATCTTCAGCCATAGGGCCTTACTGTTAGTTTTTAGAGAGCAGCCAATGGCCTCGGCAATAGTCTGGGGTTTACAGGGGCAGAGTACCCCTTTTCTTAAAGTCCCCTGCTTATCTTGGAACCTGGTCCTATAGACAATCCCACTCCCCTTGTCCATCCATATTCTAGCTCTTGACCCATGTCCAGTGATTGTGTAATTATGCTCCATGAAATTCTTCCAGAGCACACGGGTTCCTCCTCAAGAGCATGCCTCTGCACGTGATTATTAATAAGATCAACCCGAATCAGTTTGGAATCTTTGCGTTTGCTACTACTTTACGGGCTTTGGCACTTCTGCTTTTAATGGTTTTTCCTAAAGGCACTGTTATCTGTGGTCTAAGGTGGAAATACAGCCCCTTTCTACTGTCAGGAAACTCGATGCTTCCAGTTTTATAACAAATAATCAACCTCTGAACCCAATGTAAGGGAAAACAGAGTTATTCAAAATGTGCATTTGACTCTAACACCAAACCTCCCAGATGGAGCAACCAGGAAGGAAGAAGAAAGTTTTCTGTCAAAATGCCAACATTCTCTCATTAATGCCATCTGGGGGAGTAGTGGTTGGGGTGGAAAGGGAGTTAAGACTCGGGGAGACAATGCTGAGATTATTGGGAGGGTGGGAAGATGGGCTTAGGCATCTTTCACATCCTCCATCCTTTCAGTAATGCACAATGGAATAATATCAGTGCAGCTGTGTGGCTTTAGACTTTCCAAGATTGTTCGAAGGAAATAACCCCAGAAACACAGATCTACCTGTTGGCACAAAGGAATTGCATTCTGTCACTTGATACTGTTGTTTCACAACTAATTCTACCTGAAGTAAGTGAAGGTTATGTTCTTCCTCGAGTATCTAAGAGTAATCTAAAAATCTAGGGATTATGGGTGTAGAGAAATTCTGAATTTCCTGGAATGGTCACCCTGGTGATAGTTTTAATGAACATAAAAGGCAAGTACAATTCCACATTGTCAGAAGAAAACAACCATTGGGGAAGAAGTCTGTGGTCATAGAAGACTCCCTGACCAGGCCTAGGGCATCTCAGTGGGGACAACTACAGACAACAATACCTGAATGGAGACTCAAGCTTCCGGCAGGAACTATAACAAAGCAGCAATCCCGGAGAGAGATGCTCTTGCTGTTGATCTTATTCCAAGGCTTAATCCAAGGCTCTCAAATCCATCAGCACCATAACAACAGCCCTCCAATGTTGAGGTGCAGTAACCAGACCAAGGTCAAAGAACTAACCAAACAAACTTCCAAACAAACCCTATTTAATACACTAAGCTGTCTTTTGAGTCGGATTGTTTAATAATTTACAGAGGGTTAAATGAATTAGAGAAGAATCATCAAATAGCACTACAATTCAAAAGGTGATTGTATGTTGTATCCCCCCCTTTTTTTTTCTTTTTATTTCTTCTTTTTCATACAATATATCTGGACCACACCCTCTCCTCCCTTCACTCCTCCCAGTACTCTCTACACATACTTATCTTCTCCCTCAGATCCACTGATCCTCCATTTCCCTTCAGAAAAGATCAGGCCTCTCAGGGATACCAACTGAACAAAGCATGATATTCCGCTATACTCATAGATCAGTGCCAAGCACAATCGTCATTAGAGAGGCTCCCTCTGGCAGCTGACTGGAGCAAATGCAGAGAGACACACAGACAAGCATTGAGTTGTGATTTTAAGTAACTATTATATCTAGAAGTCCTTTCCCTTCTAGGTTTTCACATGTCCTTTATTCCTTAAAATTATTAATTCTATTGTTTCACACTAATTCCTTGAGTTAAGCATTTTTAGAATGATAGGTCCCTCATCATTTTTTCTACTGATGAAGAACTGTAAGAAAAAAAACTAAAAATTAGACTCCTTTGTGCTATGTCTTGACTCCTGTATAGAAGAACATATTAGAAACATTCTGGCACATAGCACAAGACATCTCACTCAAACCACTTTCAGCAGGAAAGGGTAATTTATTGACTGTTGTCATTTAAAAAGGTGCTCGCACAGCTTGTATCAGGGTTCAAACAATGTGCCACTTTTCACTCTTCATCCCTCAGCACTTCACCAGTGGTGTTGGTTCCAGGTCTAGCTTCCAGGTAGATAAAAAGACAGCATACACCGCCTGTCCGAGGACCCTGGCACATATATAGCAGATGTCAGCCTGGTCTGGCCTCAGTGGGAGGAGATATGTTTAATCATGGAGAGACTTGAGGCCCCAGGAAAGGGGGAGGTCTGGTATTGGGGGGAGCACCCTTTCAGAGGCAAAGGGGAAGAAGAATGGGATGAGGAACTGTGGGAGAAAGGACCAGTGCAGGGCAATGACTGGAATGTAAATAAATAAAATAATTTAAATTAAAAATATATAAAAATAAAAAATGAAATTTCTCCTCATCTCCTCAAATCTCCAAGTTCCAGTAGGAGGGAGTCCACACACCCCACAATCTTTTGGAATAGTCTCATGGGGCATATCGGCTCTTTTCTGCATTGCATGCTTCCCCTTGAAGCAATCTTTGCTGATAACGAACTGTAAAAAGCTGGCTGACTTGGAGAACCTTTGCCCACACTGAGGTCAGTCCTGCCCATGTCACATAGACTAAAAAGGAAGGGAATGTACACAGAAAATGGAAGCAGCATAGGCACCAGAAGTCTAGGTGGTAACATCAACAGAGGCCCACCTCTGAAGAGTCCCAACCATCTCTTTCTATGGAAACTCTCAGAAGAAAAATGGCAGTGGGTACCAACCCATAGAAAATCCCTGCAGAACGCATTACAATCAGAATCGGTGAGCAGTGCTGGCATGCACTCCAGAGCTGCCCCAGGGAAGTGGATTTCTTTCTCAGTGAACAGGAATTACATGACTTCAAAACAAACCAAAGCCCCAGAGGGAAGTTCTCAGCCCCAGATGAAGAGTTATGTTGTTTTAGGCCAATGTGTGGAAACTGGACAGTATGAGTCATTACTGAAATATTCATAGTGGCCTCAGTGGGCAACTTACATGAACACTCAGGCTGTCCTCTCAGCAAACAACAGACAAAAAGTAAAGTCATTCCAAAGTAGAGTAATGTCGAAGAGGGAAAAGATAGATTTAGAATGTCAAAGGAGCTATTAACTAAGGGCGCCCTGATCCTGAGACCAATGGCAGGAAGTCATCATCCTCAAAGGTGGACTGTTCTTGCCACAAATGGCATTCAGTATTGGAAAATCTTCCTTAGTGAAGAAACAGTTCTAGGACCATGAATAGATATGTATCCTTGATGGTTGCAAACTCTACCAATTTTAAAGATTTAGAATGCCTTTCAGTCATTAAGAGAGGTTGTGATTATTTCTGAGACAG